>NC_053024.1:347173845-347327703 GCF_003073215.2 Triticum urartu | reverse complement strand
TCTTGCCTCTCTTCCTTCTTCTCACATCGAGACCTTCTCGATCATCGAACACTTCATCCACACAAAACTTCAACAGAAAACTCGGTAAGATCCGTTAGTATAATAAAGCAAATCACTACTCTAATTACTGTTGCAAACCAATTCATATTTTGTTTTTGAATTATAGCTACTGTAATATAACTTTTTCATGGCTTAATCCAGTGATATTAATCAATAGTTTCATCAAAACAAGCAAACTATGCATCAAAAACAGAATCTGTCTAAAACATAACAGTATGTAATAATCTGGACATTCACCATACTTCTGATACTTGAAAAATTCTACCAAAATTAGGAAAAATAAAAAATTTGTATAGGAAGACACTGCAAAAAGAATCAGAACCATTTGACGTTCCAGCTAAAAATGTAAAATCATGCACTACAACCAAAGTTTCTGTCCTGCACCGTACAAACCATCAAGCAAATGTAAACATCCTAAAGGCAAACCTTGGCACATTATCTTTATAATACAATGGAATTGTACAAGGGGATAATTATTTTTATTGTAAAGTTTCTGTAATCAAGATTCACAAAGTTGCCGTGAGCATGAACAAAGTTCAAGGAGCTCTCCCACTTCAACAATGCTTGTCTTTCTCACTTTCACTTTCCTTTTTGAAAAAGTTTTGGGTTCCCCTCTTTATTTTTGTTATTTTTAAACTATATGAAAGCACTCAACAGAAATAAATGACTCTCTAAAACTTCCGGGTTGTCTCCCTGGCAGCGCTTTCTTTAAAGCCATTAAGCTAGGCATATAGTGCTCAAGTAGTGAATCCACCCGGATCCCAAGGTATATCAAAGCCAATTTTAATTAACAATGATTTGTAATTTAGTAGTGAGCACAAAGTAACATATATCATGTAACAACGAAGTCTAACTCTCTTCCTATGCATCGACATGTCATAAAAGAACAATTCATGCACACATAGTAAAGGCCAATGCATAGTATAAGGGCCTGTTTGGTTTCTGCCCAGGCTGGCCACGCCAACATGCGGGCGAGCCAAATATTGGCGAAGGTTTCCGCCGCCCGCACTTGGCCAGCTCATTGGAGAGAAATTGAACGGGAGTGCGGAAGGCTGCATGGGCACGCCAAATGATTGGCTTCAATCCAAGCAGCGCCCAGGAATGTGGTCAACGCCAAAAAATTGGCTCGGCAAGCCGGGGCACCAAACCAAACAGCCTCTAAACAGTTTCTTGCAATTTTATCATGTGGGAAGCGTAGAGAGGTGGAGATATAGTTCCTCTCTCATAATAATTGCAAGTAGGATCAGGAAGCACATGCATATTATATTCATCAAAATCATCATGTGTAACGGTAAAAGGCAACCCATCAATATAATCCTTAATAAGGGCAAACTTCTACGATATAGTGTAGTTGGGAGAGTTCAAAAAGATAATAGGACTATCATGCGTGGGTGCAATAGCAACAATTTCATGTTTAACATAAGGAACTATAGCAAGTTCATCTCCATAAGCATAATTCATATTGGCATCTTGGCCACAAGCATAGCAAGCATCATCAAAAAGGGATATTTCAAGAGAATCAACGGGATCATAATAGTCATCATAGCAATCATCCTTCGGTAAGCACGAAGGGAAATTAAACAATGTATGAGTTGAAGAGTTACTCTCATTAGAAGGTGGGCACGGGTGATAAATCCGCTCTTCCTCCTTTTGTTGTTCGCTCTCCTCCTCATCTTTTTCATCCAATGAGCTCACAGTTTCATCAATTTCTTCTTCCATAGACTCCTGCAAAATATTAGTCTCTTCTTGGACAGCGGAGTTGTCCTCAATATATGGTTCAACATAGGCATTAGAAGCATAATTATCATAGCAATATTTAAGTATGGCAAAATTTTCAGATTTGTAAAGAGTAGCACCATACTTTTCAATCAAAGAAGCAATTTCGTAAGCACCCTTAAAAGCAACAAATTCTTCAATTTGTTGAACATCATAGTAATTATAAACACCCTCAGCATAAGAAGATACGATTCCATTATCACTAAACAAACATTGGTAGGGAAGGTGTTTCTTAGGGTCTTCAGAACAACAAGTATAATCATATATTTCACATAAATTCCAAGCATAACATTGCAAACGATGAATTTGACCTAATAGAATTTTCCTTTTTTCAGATATTCGGTGTCGCACATAACAAGCATGCTCATCTAAAGATTTGCCCTCAACTAAGCTAGTTGGGGTTTCAGCACAAGCACAAAGGGATTGAAGATGATCCAAGTAAAAAGCTTCAGCAGTGTGATAGATTTTGAGTGGTTCTTCAACCATTGGTTCAGTAGGTACAACTAATTTTTTTGGTATTTTGTGTTTCTTACCCATAACTAAAGATAGAAAACAACTAAGAACAGCAAATAAAAATTACTTAGTGATAAAGCAAACAAGCACACACGAGAATATTCACCCCACGCTATTGCTCCCCGGCAACGGCGCCAGAAAAAGGTCTTGATAACCCACAAGTATAGGGGATCGCAACAGTTTTCGATAAGTAAGAGTGTCGAACCCAATGAGGAGCTAAAGGCAGAACAAATATTCCCTCAAGTTCTATCGACCACCGATACAACTCTACGCACGCTTGACGTTCGCTTTACCTAGAACAAGTATGAAACTAGAAGTACTTTGTAGGTGTTTTTGGATAAGTTTGCAAGATAATAAAGATTACGTAAATAAAAAGTAGGGGCTGTTGTAAGTAAAGGAGCAATAAAGTAAATATAGCGAGTGTGGAAAAGTGGTGGTAGGAGTTGCAAAATTGCCCCTAAGCAATTGACTACTTTACTAGACCGGTAGCAAGTATTATGTGGGAGAGGCCACTGCTAGCATGTCATCCCTGACTTGGAATTCTATGCACTTATGATTGGAACTATTAGCAAGCGTCCGCAACTACTAACGTTCATTAAGGTAAAACCCAGCCATAGTATTAAGGTATATTGGTCCCCCTTCAATCCCATATGCATCAATTTCTATGCTAGGTTGAAGCTTCTGTCACTCTTGCCCTCCAATACATAGTCCTATCAACATACAACTAACCCTAGGGTGTGATCCACGCGCGCAATCATATGATGGGCACCAAAAGACAACAACATAACCACAAGCAAATTAAATCAATCATAGCAATTCATAAACCACTGATAGGACAACAAAAATCTACTCAGACATCATAGGATGGCAACACATCATTGGATAATAATATGAAGCATAAAGCACCATGTTCAAGTAGAGGGTACAACGGGTTGCGGGAGAGTGGACCGCTGTAGATAGAGGGGGAAGGTGATGGAGATGTTGGTGACGATGGCGGAGGTGTTGGTGTAGATCGCGGTGATGATGATGGCCCCCGGTGGCACTCCGGTGCCACTGGAAGCGAGGGGGAGAGAGCCCCCCTCCTTCTTCTTCTTCCTTGACCTCCTCCCTAGATGGGAGAAGGGTTTCCCCTCTGGTCCATGGCCTCCATGGCACGGGAGGGGCGAGAGCCCCTCCGAGATTGGATATGTCTCTCTGTCTCTCTCTGTTTCTGCGTTTCTAGATTCTTCCCTTTCACCGTTTCTTATATTCTCGAAGATCCGTAACTCCGATTGGGCTGAAATTTTAACACAATCTCTATCCGGATATTATCTTTCTTGCGGCGAAAGAAGGGCATCAACCGCCTTATGGGTGGCCCACGAGGGTCAGGGGTGCGCCCCCCTGCCTCGTGGCCACCTCGGGCACCATCTCGCGTGGATTTTTCTTCCCCAAAATCATATATATTCCAAAAAAATCTCCGTCAGTTTTTATCCCGTTTGGACTCCGTTTGATATGGATATTCTGCGAAACAAAAAACATGCAACAAACAGGAACTGGCACTGGGCACTGGATCAATATGTTAGTCCCAAAATAGTATAAAAAGTTGCCAAAACTATATGAAAGTTGTAGAATATTGGCATGGAACAATCAAAAATTATAGATACGATGGAGATGTATCAACGAAGAGAACCATCTTCCTGCTTGTTGAACGAGGCGGACCAATAGGTAAAGTTCCCGTCCATCGGCGGCTACCAGAATGTCATCAACAATAGTAACAGGGTCTTGATGACAGAATTGTACACCGAGGTGTTTACATAAGCAGGGGAATATTACTGCTTAGATCATATAGATCACAAGAAACGTTAAACCAACCAATGGAAAGGAAAATATGGTTATCAGATTAAAGAGAACAATGGAAAGGAAAATGTGTTTAAACACATATTTCAAGGGTATATCCTTCCCAAGGACAAGCAGAGCATGATATCCATGATAGGATATAATGTAGAAAACTCTTTAGGTAAGGGGAGAGAATTTTCTTGATAGCGGTGTTTGGATAATTGAGCAGGAAACATTTAGCATTGGGCTTCAAATGTTCTTGTTGAAAATCGGAGTACCACAGACATGCTTCAAGATATCATTGGTCTTCAAGCAAAGGTCGAACTTGCATACACAAAGGATTCATCAGGAGCAACTTATAGAATAAGCCTCCATGGAAGAATGGTTATCCTTGCTAAACAGGAAACTATAACAACAGTCCTCCGGCCAGGTGTGCTAGGCATGACATCACCTTACCGATATATAAGGACCAATGTTATAACTCTTGGAAATATACCCCAACCATCATATTTGACCGAGATTTAGTTCTGATTGGTGTCAGGATACCTCTGACTCAGGATGCCTGAGAAGAAAAGGTTCCACACAATTGACGAGATGACCTTGTAAAATACTTAGGAAATGAACTATGGGAGTGAGTTCCGAAACAAGAGTTCATCATGAACCCAAGGGAATGATGAGGGGGGTGGCTGATGGACTCAGCGATAATTCATTGAGATTTTCAAAAGATGAATTTCCACACTTCAGTGAGCAAGGAGATAACAGTTGTTAGATCAAATGATATAATGAGCTATGCTCAAGGAAAACATACACAATTAAACATCGGTTGCAAGGTGCACCAGGAAATCTGGACTAGGTAGCACGATCAATGTTTGAATGATGATTCAATAAGCAATAGACTTAGAATGAAACTATCGACCATTAACTTCAAAGCAATAGGGTTTCTAGAAGGCCAGAATCCAAACAGTACCGTTCACTTGTTCATGTCCCGATTAGAATTGACACGAGGTCCAAGAATTAATGGTGATGATGAGAAGTATCACTATACCAGGAACTCTTAAGAGGTGGAGAAATTCTCACGACTTTCTTAACATTAAAGATGGTAATACTCCAAGGTAAAGAAGAACAAATGCTGGATAGTGAAAGTGCATTATATCGACTAGAGGGGGATGAATAGGCGATTTTTATGAATTCTTCACCGAGGAATTTGCAGGTGAGGAAATTCCTTAGCGAAGAACCACTAGCAGTGGAATAAGTACTCAAAAGTAAACATATCAGAGCACAAGCATAGTCATCATGATGAAATGAAGACAAGCACAGAGTACAGAAAGCGTAAACACAGGATAACACATGATGAAGAAAAACAGACTGAAGAAATTGAACTGAGGAACTTGAGAAAGTCTTCAGTCAAAGTCTTCAAACATAGATATGAACAAGCACTCAACACAGTTATGAGGAAATGAAAGAGTTGAGGAAATAGAACCAGTGAGCTTGGTGAAGACAATGATTTGGTAGACCAGTTCCAACTGTTGTCTCAGTTGTACGTCTGGTTGGAGTGGCTAGGTATTTAAACCTGAGGACACACAGTCCTGGACACACAGTCCTCACCATATTCTCCTTGAGCTAAGGTCACACAGACCTCGCCACAATAACTCGTGGTAAGTCTTCAGGTGACTTCCGAACCTTCACAAACTTGGTCACTCAGCAATCCACAATTCCTCTTGGATGCTCTAGACCTTGACGCCTAACCGTCTGGTAGAAGCACAGTCTTCAAAGGTAACAAGTGTCGGATCCACGCTGGATCAATCTCTTCAGTGATGCTCAATCACTTGGGGTTTGTAGGTGTTTGGGTTTGGGTTTTGGTTTTCCTCACTTGATGATTTTCACTCAAAGTCCTCGGAGAATGGGATGCTCTCAAATGACAAGTGTCAGTTTCTCTCGGAGCAGCCAACCAGCTAGTGGTTGTAGGGGGCAGCTATTTATAACCTAGGGAGCAGCCCGACATGATAAGACATAAATGTCCTTCAATGATATGACTGTTAGGTGGGTAGATATTTTGGGACAGCTGGCGCATAGCACAGCAACGATCGGAAATTTGAGTATCAAATTCCTCAGGGCTATCATGTTCCTCACTGTGTAGGTAATCCGCACTGGAGAATTCCTAACTCCTCAGTCAGAACAAATTCCTCAGAGACCAGAAGAACTTCGTCTCTGTCACTGAAGAATATGACTGAACTGTATGAGATTTCCAATGGCTTCACTCAAAGGGATTGGTAGGTGTAGGATTTTGAGTTGAGCATCACATGGAAATGTTTCCTTAGTATTTCCTCGACCCCCTTTAATAGTACGGTGTTTCCTAAGACTCAAGAAAGAGAAAATGAAACTACAAAAACAAAAGTCTTCACGCTTCATGTTCCTCAAATGAATACCAAGTCTTCAAGGCCACACCAATTTCTTCACTTTCAGAGTCTTCAGAAAGTCTTCAGAAATTCAAAGTCTTCAGTCGAAGAACTTCATTTTTAGGGGTCGACTTTCTCTGTAAATATCAAACTCCTCATAGACTTATATACCTATGTACACTCACAAACGCATTAGTCCCTTAACCTATAAGTCTTCAATACACCAAAATCACGAAGGGGCACTAGATGCACTTACAATCTCCCCCTTTTTGGTGATTTATGACAATATAGGTTTAGTTTTCAACGAGGATAAACATATGAAGTGTAAATACTGATATTGAGGAATGTGATTGCAAGATATAGAAGAACTCCCCCTGAATATGTGCATGATGAGGAATTTGCTTTTGAAGCATTGCACACTTGAAGAGTAGAATCATGGAGATCTCCCCCTATATCTTGTAATTCATACACGCATTCGACATATCATAATGAAGAATTTGGAATGCACAATGAAATATGGTGATTGATGTAATTCAGCATGCGTGCATTAACATATATGAGGAATAAGCATGCAGAAAAACACATCAAAAATATTAGAGCACCATCAGGTTTAAGTTTACAACTCGATCCGATAAAGTTTCAGAAGAACGAGAGTTGTAACTTAGCAAAAAAACACCCATATAGATAGACCCGCTTGAAGACTAACTTAGAATTCTCCCCCTTTGTCATCGAATGACCAAAAGGATCGAAAATGAGGACTAACGCCCCTGAAAAATATCAGGTTAATGAAGGAGCGACGGCGTTGTTGGGGTCGTTTGTCATTGAAGGGCCCGCTGCAGTGTCGTCAAGGTCTTCATGCTCATCGGTGTCGCGCGATGAAGAATAGGAGTTGGACACCAAGGAGGAACCTTGACCTTCTTGAATTTCTTTGGTGGAGGTGCAGACTAGTCAAAATCTTCCTTGAGACCCATTGCCTTGAGATCTTCATCACCATACAGATGTGACAGAATGGCCCAGGTGCGACCAAAGACTTCATGGAGGTAGTAATGGTTTTTCTTCACTGCATTGTGTGTAGCAGTCATGTTGTGAAGAAATGAACGAAACTGACGCTTAAACCATTTATGGTTTCGATCCACCTTCTGAAAAGACTAAGCAGAAGCTCACGGTCAGTCATCACATGAGGAGCAGTCGCTTGAGGAGTAGACTTGGGTGCATTGGCAGCAGAGTCATGTGTGGCAGAGTCATCATTGGTGGAATAAGATGCAACTTTACGAAACTGACCATCCATTGGATGAATGCTTTCATCAATGACAGCAGGAGCCTTGCCCTTTTCATTAGTTGAAGTAAAAGTCTGCTTGAGGACTTCAATTGGGGGCAAGTAGCCGAGGTGATTCTGAAAATCAGCCTTGTAGTTGAGTGAATACCTTGTCCTGAGGAATCTCATAATCCAAGGTGCATAAGGTTTCAGCTCAAACGGAGAAAGTGCAGCATTTGCGAGAGTCCTCATGGAGAAATCGTGATAGTTGATAGGAATGCTATGTATGATGTTGAATAGCAGATTCTTCATAATGCCAACTATTTCCTCATCAGATGAGTCGTGGCCTTTGATGGGACTCATTGTCCTCGTCAGAATGCGATAGACAGTCCGAGGCACATATAGTAATTCCTTCACGAGGAATTTGGTTCGTGGGGCCTGACCTGGCTTCAAAGGCTTCATCAGAACTTGCATGTAGTGATTTGTAAGCTCAGGTTCACTGTAGATGCAACGAGCAGCTTTAAGGGGAGGACTGAGTGGTAAAGCACGAAGCAATTCAGTAGCTGGTGCCGTGTAGTGAGTGTTCTCATACATCCAGTCCGGCACCCATGAATTCACATCTTCAGAATCTCCTGTGATGTGCAACATCACATAAAATTGAAGAATGAGTTCTTCATTCAAATCACAGATGTTAGTGCAGAAATTTAACAGTCCAGCGTCATGAAGAACACTGAGGACTGGCTCGAAGCACGACAGAGATTCCATATCCATGTGAGGAATGTGCTCATGGTAGAAGATTTTGTCTTTGTTAAACAGCACCGAGGAATAGAAAGTAGCCTAGCTAGCAGTCCAGAAACGCCTTTTCCTAATGCAAGCAGAGTCATAGGGGTTGTAGTCTGTGAAGAATACGTGCTCGCCGAAGAAATCATCAGCCTTGAATTTTTGCTTCCTGGAGAATGGATCCTTTGGCTTGGGTAGAGGAGTGTTAGTGAGTTGCATCACAAGCTTAGGAATCGCAATCTCAGGTTCTTTAGGCTGAGGAATTTCTGGTTCCTCTTCAGTTGCAGTCTGCATCTTCAGATGTTCAGCAGCAATAGTTTCTTCAGCACTAGTGGCTGGAATTTCTTCATGTACAGACGAAGTGGGGTGAGTTTCTTTAGAGCCCATTTGAACAGTTTGTGCAGGGGATTGAGGTATTTGCCATAAAGGTGTGAACAGTGGAGAGTTGGGGTGCTGACTTTCCCAAAATTCATCACTTAGCACAGGTGTGGTGCAGCCAATGTCCACATCTTCATCTTCCATTTCTTCAACGCCAGCCTCTTCAGCTGTGAACTGAGGCATAGGCGAGGAAACAACTGGTGTTGAAGGGATTTGATCCGCTTCAATTTCTTCATCCATCTGCTCTGACGAAGCAGCAGAAGGATTTTCTTCATCAGATCCGCTAGGGATCACATATTCTTCATCAAAAGGAACAAGGTCCTTTTGATGGCATGGTTGAGATCGGAACAACATCAATGGGATTTGTGAATGAACTTGTCATAGACTTCATTTTCTTCGAAGTTGAAGAATCTGAAGTAGCTGATGCTTTCCTTTTCTTCACAGCTGCACGCTCTGCAGCCTTGGTCTTCTTCACATCTATTGCAGATGGAAGGATCGGAGTTGGTGTAGGCGCAGGAGGAGCAGAGGATTTTCGAGGAGTAGGAGCGACATGAGGAATTGGCCTTGAGGTCTTTGAAGATTCTGGCCGTGAGGACATAGCTGAGGAACTTGGCCTTGAGGACATTGACGGCGAAGCACTTGGCTTGTGCGCAGGCTTATTTGACATGGCCTTCTTAGGCATGACAGAGGCCTCAGCGGCAGCAGCAGCAGAGTCTTCGTTGAATTTCCTCACTGCTGCTTTTGCTTGTTTGGCCAACTTGGCCTGGCGCTTGGCCCATTCTTCAGGAAAGTCCTCACCGTGCTTGACGCTGGTGGGATCTGCTTCTTGGCCAAGTGCCAATGGAGGTCTTGAGCATGGAGGGGTAACAGCGAATTTCTTCATGTATTTGGGAGTAACATATCTGTACTCCCTCCACTCTCTAGCCCATCTCCTCTCTATCTTCTGAATGCACACCTTGCGCTGATTTTTATCTTCCTCAGGAGGTGTGTAGTACCCAGCATAGATGTCATCAGGGATTTCGAAAGCAGTGTTGACCTCAGGACTCTTTCCTCCTTTCTGTGACTTCTTACCATTACCCATTTTCTTCAGTTGATGAATTTGAACAATCGAATTCTCTAAAGAAGTATGCAATTTTTCTTCAAGGAACGCTGCATGAGTTAATTTGATGAGAACCTAGTGATTCAGCAACGGACATGAGTACCTGTGAACAGAGTATAGTTGCGAGGAATTTGGAGAGGTCATATGCGTTCTCAGAAGGTTTTGTAAAAAGAACAAGTTTGAGGAATTTGACCAGACGAGTCTTGAAGAATTTCACTGAGCGTTCTTAGTCTTAGGTTCCAGAGTTGTACAGATCAGAAATCCGCACAATTGAGGAATCTTGAAGAGAAATTTGCAGCTTAGAGAAATGAATCAAGAACAAATGACATGTGAGGTGTTTAGTGTGTGAAGATTTGAAGAAAAACACCTTTGAAGATTTTGTAGATAATCATTTGAACCACAGAGGGTAGTAAAAGTATCTTTTAATTACCCCGAACAAAGAACACGATGAACTATGAGGTGGAGAAGTGAAGTTCGTCTGTGCAAATCTTCCACGCCCTAACTCGGCGGAGGAAGACGGCTACGGCAGCGACAGAGTGAAGATTTCCGCGGCCGGCGCGAGTACGGTGGCGACGAGGTCGAGGCAGTGAAGCTCTTCCTCACCGGCGACGATGATGTAGCGGCGGCGCTAGGGTTTGAGAAGCTCGAGCTAGAGAAGGAGGTCGAGCGGAGTAAAGGAAGTGAGGAAGGGGAGAGGGGGTATTTATAGCCACGGTGAAAAATTGTTCGCCTCAAGAATTTGGACGAACGTGCCCCTGACCCTTCTCATTCGCATGACACGTGTCACCCACGTACTGAGAAGTGGAGATCGTGTTAGATCGTGGGTGAATAGATAAGTGTATCGTGGGATGCAGAACGGTTTGAGCGGCAAAGACGAAAATTTGGATAAGATAAGTTTTAACGTTTCGTTCGCAAACTCTTCAGCTGACAAGGACACAGTGAAGATTTTGAATGAGTTTCAAATAGAACGCACATGAACAATTTGTGAATAGATTGGGTTGAGTTTAGCATAGAGGGGGAAGGGTCCGATCACATTCACTTAGCAGAAAAACCAACTTGAAGAATTAGCAATAAGTGAATGCTGTAGAGGACATAAACTCATATATATATATATAGTGTTACTATTCATCACCCAGGGTGCATAATAAGTTATTGTTCACCCGAGGTAATCTTACGATCATCTCATAATTAAATTACGTTTCGAATTCAAATAGTTACATTCCTATTGATTCACTACGTAAAATTTGACATAAGAAAATAAAAATATAGGTCATAAGACAAGAAAATTTGCAGTTTATGTGTATTTTAGACTATGTTTTTACGTTTGTAATTTTACATAACATAAAATATTTTTTACGGCGATTATATATTTTCTTACGGTCCCTTTTTGCGTCGGAAATAAGACAAAACTTACGGAACATAAAATTATGATGCATTGATGGTAAAATAGAGGGGGTGAAGAATAACTATTCCTCAACCAGGGTGACGAATAGCCAATGAAGAAAAACGACGGAAACAGTGAAGACAATGCAAAGTTGAAGAATTTGAACAACGGAGGAATTTCAACTTTTGGTGGTGGCGAGACCCACCGTATACGAATGATGATTTCAAACACCGCGTACAATTGTTGTAGGGTTCTCAGAATCACATTCTTCATTATTTTCTTCACACTTAGAGTGTTATTCTTCATTGATTGAAGAAAAACGTTTCTTCATGTGTTGCACATCTAAGTCATTAATTTTGCATAAGTGTTAGGATGAGTGTCCTTTTCAAAGAACATTCGAAGATTCTAAGATATTTAGCTCACACCGCAACTTGCTAAATCTCTTCTCATCCAAGGGCTTTGTGAAGATATCGGCTAGCTGCTCTTCAGTCTTCACATGCTCAATAGAATTGTCGCCCTTCAACACATGATCACGAAGAAAATGATGACCAATCTGAATGTGCTTTGTCTTCGAGTGCTGAACTGGGTTGTGAGCAATCTTGATGGCACTCTCATTGTCACAGAAGAGAGGCACGTTCTTCATGTTGACGCCATAGTCCTTGAGAGTTTGCTTCATCCATAGCAATTGAGCACAGCAAGAACCAGCGGCAATGTACTCAGCTTCAGCAGTAGATAGTGATACACAGTTCTGTTTCTTCGAGGACCAACAGACCAAAGATCGTCCAAGGAAATGACATGTACCAGATGTTGACTTGCGGTCCACACGATCACCAGCATAGTCAGAGTCAGAATATCCAATGAGATCAAAAGCCAAGCCCTTGGGGTACCGTAATCCAAGTGTTGGTGTGTGAGCTAGATATCGAAGAATATGCTTCACAGCCTTATGGTGTGATTCCTTCGGTGTAGCTTGAAATCGGGCACACATGCAAACACTAAGCATAATATCTGGCCTAGATGCACATAAGTACAATAAAGAACCAATCATGGAGCGGTATACCTTATGATCGAAGTCAATACCATTTTCATCAGTGCACAGATGGCCATTTGTGGGCATAGGAATTTTGACGCCTTTGCAATCTTGCATGCCGAATTTCCTCAGTACATCCTTGAGGTATTTCTCCTGAGATATGAATATGCCATTGCGTTGTTGACGAATTTGAAGACCTAAGAAGAATTTCAACTCTCCCATCATAGACATTTGATATTCTTCACTCATCATATAGGCAAATTCATCACTATAACGTTGGTCAATACAGCCAAAGATAATATCATCAACATATATTTGGCACACAAACAATTCACCATCATAAGATTTAGTGAAAAGAGTAGGGTCGAGTGAACTGGGTTTGAAGCCTTTCTTCATAAGGGATTCCTTCAAAGTATCATACCACGCCCGTGGGGCCTGCTTGAGGCCATAGAGGGCCTTATTGAGTCTGAAGACTTTGTCTGGATTGTTTGGATCTTCAAAACCTGGGGGTTGAGCAACATATACTTCTTCCTCAAGCTTACCATTGAGGAATGCACTTTTTACATCCATTTGATATAGAGTGATGTCATGATGGTTAGCATAAGCAAGTAATATGCTAATAGCCTCAAGTCTAGCAACATGTGCAAAAGTTTCATCAAAATCAATTCCTTCAACCTGTGTGTAGCCTTGAGCTACAAGCCGTGCCTTATTCCTTACCACAAGGCCATTTTCATCTTGCTTGTTGCGGTAGATCCACTTTGTGCCAATGATATTGTGCTTACGAGGATCTGGATGTTTGACCAGTTCCCAGACGTTGTTGAGCTCGAACTAATGTAATTCTTCTTGCATGGCCTGAATCCACTCAGGCTTCAAAAATGCTTCATCTACCTTAGTGGGCTCTGTGATAGAGACAAAAGCATAGTGCCCACAAAAGTTAGATAAATGTGAAGCTTTTGAGCGTGTGAGAGGACATTGCGCTTTAATGTCATTGATGATCTTTTCAACTTGCACTTCTTTTGCAATGCGAGCATGAGCTGGTTGTCGATGAGAAATTTGATCAGCATTTTCTTTAGTATTTTCTTCAGGTGCATTAGCTCGACGTTCTTCATGTTCTGGAATGAATTCTTCAGCAGATTCTTCAGTAGGAATGACATCCTCAGTATCCTTGAACTTGATAGTTTCCTTAGGTGTTGGTTCATCTATCACAGTAGGTAGGTGCTCTCTTTGCGAGCCATTAGTTTCATCGAACCGCACATCTACAGTTTCAACAACCTTGTGAAGAACGTTGTTGAAGACTCTGTAGGTGTGCGAGTCCTTTCGATAACCAAGCATAAAACCTTCATGTGCTTTCGGTGCAAATTTTGAGTTGTGATGAGGATCTCTAATCCAACATTTAGCACCGAAGACTTTGAAATAACTTACATTGGGTTTCTTATCAGTGAGGAGTTCATAGGCAGTCTTCTTGAAGAATTTGTGAAGATATACTGTGTTGATGATGTGGCACGCAGTATCAATTGCCTCAATCCAGAAACGACGAGGCGTTTTGTATTCATCAAGCATAGTGCGAGCCATCTCAGCAAGAGTCATGTTCTTGCGCTCCACGATGCCGTTCTGCTGAGGAGTATAAGGAGCAGATAACTCATGAGTAATACCAAGTTCATCAAGATAGTCATCAAGACCAGAATTCTTGAACTCAGTTCCATTGTCACTTCTGATGTGCTTGATCTTCACACCAAAGTTGGTTGAAGCCCTCGAGGAAAATCGTTTGAAGACTTCCTGCACTTCATGTTTGTAAGTAACAATGTGTACCCATGTGTATCGAGAGTAATCATCAACAGTAACAAAGCCATATTGAGATGCCTCATTTGAGACTGCAGAATAATGGTTAGGACCGAAGAGATCCATGTGAAGCAATTCAAATGGACGAGTGGTGGTCATGATAGTCTTCGCTGGATGCTTAGCCTTTGTCATCTTCCCAGCTTCACAGGCTCCGCATAAGTGATCCTTCAGGAATTTGACATTCTCGATGCCAATGACATGCTTCTTCTTCGCAAGCATGTGCAAATTCCTCATGCCTGCATGACCAAGTCGTTGATGCCAGAGCCAGCCTTCTAAAGCTTTTGCAAGTAAACACACGGCTGGTTGTGGTCCTGTAGAGAAATCAACAATATACAGGTCTCCTCTCCTAAAGCCTTTGAAGACTTTAGAATTGTCAGCTTCCATAACCACAACACAACGGTACTTTCCAAAGACAACAAACATATCAAGATCGCAAAGCATTGAGACAGACATGAGGTTGTATCCTAAGGACTCGACAAGCATGACTTTGTCCATGTGTCGATCCTTTGTGATCGCAACCTTACCTAGACCCAATACCTGACTTTTGCCTTTGTCAGCGAAGATGATATGTTTCAGATGCGATGCTGATAAGGGAGCATCCATCAATAGATTCTTGTCACCAGTCATGTGATTTGTACATCCACTATCGAGGACCCACTCAGTGGCTTTGGGTTGATCATCCTACAAATTAATTAGTGCAACTTACAAACTCATATACTTCATCAGTGAAGAATATGACATCAATTCATCAGATCAATTTCATCAAGCAATAGAACAGATAAAGCAGTATGAGGACGTGAGAAATGAAAGTTCATTTCTTCATGATTAGCCTGTGTCCTTTCAGACACCCTCAGGTCTCCAGCAAATTCTTCAGACGATTACGTACGTCTGGAGACCTGACACTACAGAAGAGATTAGTTCTTTTTCTTCACCACCCACATCCAAAGGGGTGGCAAAGAGTTCATCACTCTGTGAGCTCCATACGAGAAAGGTGGCATAGAAGCCAGTCCATTTCGTTTCACATAAGAGGAGTTAGGATAATCATATGAATAAGCAGAGAAATTCTTTGAGGACTTATGAACATAATAATTAGAAGAATAATGCTCATATTCATAGCCCTTAGCTCTTCCCTGCGAAACAGAGTTGTTAGCACGATGTTAATCATATGAGGACTTTGATCCTTTTGAGGAATTTGGTCTATATGAAGAATTTGACCAGGGGTTCCTATTCTTCACAGGTGGTGTCCTGAGGACATTCACCTGAAGACTTTCAAGGCACCTTTTTGGAACCTAGATTTTCTTCATAGGAGGACCGTTCATGCAGTTAGTGCCAACATATCTAGCAAATATTTCACCATTCTGATTTTTGGACAGTTTATAGTTGGAGTCAATTGACTCATCATCAGAACGAGGAGATTCACATGCAAATCCAGATAAGTTAGATGGATCAACTGGAGGTCCCTTTGCAGCAACCCATGATGTTTCGGGGTACTGCTCAGGCTTCCAATATGTACCATCAGCATTGAGTTTCCTCTCAAAGGCAATACCCTCTTTCCTAGGGTCCCTGTTGAGGATCTGCTTTTTAAGCACAACACAAAGAGTCTGATGCCCTTTGAGGCTTTTGTACATGCCTGTCATGTACAATTCCTTCAGCCCTGCATCGTCAGTGATACTAGCAGTGTCCTCAGATGAGGAATTAGTGATAGCAGAGGCAGATGAAGAATTTGAAACATTAACAACGTTTGAACATTCAAGTGAAGAATTAGTAGATTCACGTTCAATGCATTTCAAACAAGGAGGAACAAATTCTTCCTGAGAAGCGCTGATTTGTTGAGCAAGTAATGAATCACGCTCCTTCTGAAGATCTTCATAACTCACTCTTAGCTTCTCAAGGTCTTGCTTTCTTTGAAGAAACTCATGAGAAAGCTTCTCATGATCAGATAAGAGAGTGTTATGATGACCTTGAAGGTTGTCAAACCTAGTCTAAAGTCTCTGAAGATTTTCAGTCAAGGCTTTAGTGCGATCCATTTCTTCACCCAACATATCATCACTTTTGTGTAGCATGTTTTGAACCTTTTCAAAAGCCCTTTGTTGTTTTACAGCAATCTTAGCAAGTTTAGAATAGCTGGGCTTGAGGTTTTCATCAGATTCATTCTCACTAGATTTAGAGGAGGTATATTTGAGTACCTTGGCACCCTTTGCCATGAAGCAATAGGTGGGAGCGTAGTCATCATTGCCTTCATCAACCTTGTTGGTGAGGTCATTTTCTTCAGTGTTGAAGATAGACTTGCTGACGAATGCAGTAGCGAGGGCTAGGCTCACCACACCGGATTCAGACTCCTCAGATGCCTCCTCTTCCTCATTTTCTTCAGATTCAGCCTCAGAGTCCATTTCCTTGCCAATGAATGCCCGAGTCTTCTTGGAGCTGCTCTTCTTGTGAGATGAAGACTTTGAGGATTTTGATGATGAAGATTTCGAGGGTTTCTTCTTTTTCTTCGCTTCATCAGAACTATAATCCTTGTATTTCTTCTTCTTTGATTCCTTTTCCCACTCAGGACAATCTTGAATGTAATGTCCAGGTTTCTTGCATTTGTGACAAAGCCTCTTCTTGTAGTCACTGGATGAGGAATCATTGCTCCTTGAGGGTCTTCCAAAGCGACCACGTCTTGAGAACTTCTAGAATTTCTTCATGAGCAGTGCTAGCTCATGGCTTAGTTCTTCAGGATCACCAAGGCTTCTACCAGAGTCTTCATCTTTGGACTCAGATACTGCCTTGGCCTTCAGTGCACGTGATCTGCCATAGCTCGAACCATAGAGATCTCTCTTTTCAGCAAGTTGGAACTCATGATATTTAGCCTCTCGAGGATATCAGTGGGATGAAGTGACTTGTAATCAACACGTTTTTGTATCATCAATGCCAGAGTATCAAATGAGGAATCAAGCGACCTCAGCAATTTCTTCACCACCTCATGGTCGGTGATGTCAGTGGCACCAAGTGCTTGAAGCTCATTTGAGATGTCAGTGAGGCGATCGAAGGTTTGTTGAATATTTTCATTGTCGAGTCTTTTGAAGCGGTTGAAGAGATTATGAAGAACATCAACTCAAGAGTCACGTTGTGTTGAGACTCCTTCATTCACCTTGGACAGCCTATCCCAGATAAGCTTAACAGTTTCCAAAGCACTCACTCTTCCATACTGTCCTTTGCTCAGATGGCCACATATGATATTCTTCGCTTGAGAATCGAGTTGCTTGAATCTCTTCACATCAGCAACATTCATAGAAGGTGTGACTGAGGGAACACCATTTTCCACAACATACCAGAGATCGTTATCAATTGCCTCAAGATGCATTCGCATCTTATTCTTCCAGTAGGGGTAGTCCGTCCCATCGAAGGTAGGACACCCAGCAGAGACCTTGATCATACCTGCGGTCGACATAACTAAACTCCAGGCGGTTAAACCAAAATCACACAGAACAAGGGAGTACCTTGCTCTGATACCAATTGAAAGTGCGTTATATCGACTAGAGGGGGGGTGAATAGGCGATTTTTATGAATTCTTCACTGAGGAATTTGCAGGTGAGGAAATTCCTTAGCGAAGAACCACTAGCAGCGGAATAAGTACTCAAAAGTAAACATATCAGAGCACAAGCATAGTCATCATGATGAAATGAAGACAAGCACAGAGTACAGAAAGCGTAAACACAGGATAACACAGGATGAAGACAAACAGACTGAAGAAATTGAACCGAGGAATTTGAGAAAGTCTTCAGTCAAAGTCTTCAAACACAGATATGAACAAGCACTCAACACAATTATGAGGAAATGAAAGAGTTGAGGAAATAGAACCAGTGAGCTTGGTGAAGACAATGATTTGGTAGACCAGTTCCAACTGCTGTCTCAGTTGTACGTCTGGTTGGAGCGGCTAGGTATTTAAACCTGAGGACACACAGTCCCAGACACATAGTCCTCACCGTATTCTCCTTGAGCTAAGGTCATACAGACCTCGCCCAATCACTCGTGGTAAGTCTTCAGGTGACTTCTGAACCTTCACAAACTTGGTCACTCGGCAATCCACAATTCCTCTTGGATGCTCTAGACCTTGACGCCTAACCGTCTAGAAGAAGCACAGTCTTCAAAGGTAACAAGCGTCGGATCCACGCAGGATCAATCTCTTCAGTGATGCTCAATCACTTGGGGTTTGTAGGTGTTTGGGTTTGAGTTTTGGTTGTAAGTGCATCTAGTGCCCCTTAGTGATTTTGGTGTATTGAAGACTTATAGGTTAAGGGACTAATGCATTTGTGAGTATACACAGGTCTATAAGTCTATGAGGAGTTTGATATCTATAGAGAAAGTCGACCCCTAAAAATGAAGTTCTTCGACTGAAGACTTTGGATTTCTGAAGACTTTCTGAAGACTTTGAAAGTGAAGAAATTGGTGTAACCTTGAAGACTTGGTATTCATTTGAGGAATATGAAGCGTGAAGACTTTTGTTTTCATAGTTTCATTTTCTCTTTCTTGAGTCATAGGAAACACCGTACTGTTAAAGGGGGTCGAGGAAACACTACAAGAAATATGTCAACTTATGACCTTCTGTCAGTGACCCTCAAAGAATTGGTCATAAATTTATGACCATTTTAGACCAATTGGTCAAAAGCTGTTCAGGGGGCTCCAAACCCTAAACCATTGCGACCATTTTGGTTAGAAAGGTCGTAATTTCCTTACACGAAATGGTCACAAAGCAAACAGTGCTAGTCCGCTGCCTTATTTCTAGTTGTTAATGACCAATATAGATGGTCATAGCCTTGTAGATTGTGGTGGGTTGTGATGACTAGGCGCCATCTCATCAGTTTTGCCTATGTGTCATGTCCATGTGGCAGTTTTTGTCCTAGGTTGTGAAGCAACCTATATTTCTATCATTCCCAAAATTCCCAAAAAAATCTCATAAATTCTTTGGGGCATATCTTCATCAAATATGTAAAAATCCTTCCTTGCCTAGTTCAAAACTAATTCAAGAATATTCATTTTCCTATTTTGTTCACAACAACACTTTATGAAGGAAGTGCTATTTATATATTCTTGATTGCCCTCGGAATTTTTGGGCACTCTTTCCTATCCAAATCATTACCGCATGACAAAATTCAGCTCCATTTGCCTAGCAAATCTTCCTCGGCAAATTTCCAAAGTTTTTGTCCACCTAGAAGCATTGTGAAGGAAGTACCTTTTTTATATCTCTAAATGACATGAAATTTATACAGTTCCTTCATATGCCCAAATTATCACCCTCCTCCAAATTGCAGCTCAGTCAAGTCATCTATGTGAGCCCAGGTTCAATTTATATTTTATGGCCAAATTGGCACGTTACAAAGCAAGTGTTATATAGACCCCTCCTATTACCCTCAAACTTTTCGGGCACTCTTCCATACCCAAATCATTGCCACATGATAATATTCAGCTCAATTTTCCTAGTAAATCTTTCTCGGGAAATTTCCAAAGTTTCTACCTCGAGAGAAGCTTTGTGAAGTAAGTACTAGCTAGGCTTACCCAAATGATCTGAAAATTGACCAGCGTATGACCATACCTAAGTAACTTACCTACACCAATTTTAAGCTCATTTCATTCATCCAATCTCTCTCACTAGTTTTCCCAAGTTTCTGTCCATAGAAGAGCATTGTGAAGGAAGTACTACTTTGGCATGTCCAAATGGTATCAATTTTCTACAATGCTTTCCTATGCCCAAATAACCATCCTCCACAAAATTTCAGCTCAATCCATTCATTATTTTGAGCCCAGCTTCAACATTCATATTTTTGTCCAGCGTGGTACTTTGCAAAGCAAGTACCACCTAGAATCCTCCTTTTGAGCTAAAAATTTATGAAGACATTCTCCTTAGTAGTTGATCATCCTCAGCCAAAACTCACGCCCATTGGCCATGTGCATTTCCCGTACCGCTAATCAAACACTTGGCTGCTAATGCATGTTTGAGCATCGATCGGTCTGCTCGTGAGAATCTTATGTTGTAATTTTCTTCCTAGCACCAACCTGGGGAGTGCCCAACCCACTAGACATGCCTAGACTGCCCAGAACACATGGCAACGCCACGGTCACGCGGTGACCACGCGGCGGGCATGCGAGCTTACGCGCTCTAGAATTGGGGCCCTCGGCCACCGTCCAAACCTCGATGTCTCTCCATCAAACCATGTATTTCTGATTAAATAGGTACTTGTGTAACTATAAATGATTTTTGGAAAAAATAAATAGCAAACTATGAGGCAGCTGCAGTTCAAATTTGACCCGCTTCCAACTGAATCGACGGGAATTTGTCTTTTTCACCAGAGGTGGATCAAAATTTTTGACACCCAACCATTTTGTCAATTGTGCATTAAATACGTCCTAATATTTTAAAAAAATGATTTGGTCCAATTTTGCAACAATTATTTGGTAGTTCCTTCACAAAAAACCCTCCTTTCGGGCACTCGGAAAATGAAAAATGGTTTTTTCGTCCAAAGAAAATGAAAACTTCCTTAGGCAACATTGTTTGCCATTCCAATATGCACCCTTGTGCATAATATGAGATCATTTGAATAAACTATGCCACGAATGTGGCCATAAGATTGATCATTTGGCTTGAAAGCCATGAATCTTCAGAGATGATAGTTCATTTCTGAGAACACTTTTTTAAAATAATTGCCGTATTAAAAGTTTGTTATTTTTCCTGGGAACTTGGCCACATATAATGACACAATGCGAAGGTTTCCCAATTTTTTGTTTTTTTGAATTTTTTATGCCCATTTCAAAATGTGGTCAAAACGGCGGGAATGACCGTTCCTAGCTAGTTGTTGAATCTTGGAATTTTTTCAGTGTTTCTCTAATTAAATAGATACTTATGTACCTAGAAATGATTTTTGGAAAAAATAAATAGCAAACTATGAGGCAGCTGCAGTTCAAATTTGACCCGCTTCCAACTGAATCGGCGGAAATTTGTCTTTTTCACGAGAGGTGGATCAAAACTTTTTACAGCCAACCATTTGGTCAATTGTGCATTAAATATGTCCTAGTATTTTAGAAAAATGATTTGGTCCAATTTTGCAACAATTATTTGGTAGTTCCTTCACAAAAAAACCTCCTTTCGGGCACTCGGAAAATGAAAAATGGTTTTTTCGTCCAAAGAAAATGAAAACTTCCTTAGGCAACATTGTTTGCCATTCCAATATGCACCCTTGTGCACAATATGAGATCATTTGAACAAACTATGCCACGAATGTGGCCATAAGTTTGATCATTTGCTTTGAAAGCCATGAATCTTCAGAGATGATAGCTCATTTCTGAGAACACTTTTTTAAAATAATTGCTGTATTACAAGTTTATTATTTTTCCTGCAAACTTGGTCACATATAATGACACAATGTGAAGGTTTCCCAATTTTTTGATTTTTTTGAATTTTTTATGCCCGTTTCAAAATGCGGTCAAAACGGCGGGCACTAACTGCAGGAACGGTTCCCCTATGAAGAAAATCTGGGTTCCCAAAAGATGCCTTGTAAATCTTCAGGTGAATGTCATCATTACGCCACCTGTGAAGAATAGGAACCCCAGATCAAATTCTTCATATGGACCAAATTCTTCATATGGATCCAAGTCCTCATACGGACCAAACTTCTCACATGGATCATATTCCTCAAAAGGATCAAAGTCCTCATATGAACATCATCGTGATAACCCATCTGTTTCACAGGAAAGATCTAAGGATTATGGATATGTGCATTATTCTTCAAATTATTATGTCCATAAATCCTCGAAGAATTTCTCTGCTTACTCTTATGCTTACTCTAACCCCTCTTATGTGAAACAAAATGGACTGGCTTCTATGCCATCCTTCTCGTATGGAGCTCGCTGAATGATGAACTCTTTGCCACCCCTTCAGATGTGGGTGGCGAAGAAAAAGAACTAATCTCTTCTGCAGGGTCAGGTCTCCAAACGTACGTAATCGTTTGAAGAATTTGCTGGAGACCTGAGCATGCCTGATAGGACGCAGGCTAATCATGAAGAAATGAACTTTCATTTCTCACGTCCTCACACTGCTTTATCTGTTCTGTTGCTTGATGAAATTGATTTGATGAATTGATGTCATATTCTTCACTGATGAAGTATATGAGTTTGCAAGCTGCACTAATTCATCTGTAGGATGATCAACCCAAAGCCACTAAGTGGGTCCTCGATAGTGGATGTACAAATCACATGACGGGTGACAAGAATCTATTGATGGATGCTCCATTATCTCCGTCGCATCTGAAGCATATCATCTTTGCTGACAAAGGCAAAAGTCAGGTATTGGGTCTAGGTAAGGTTGCGATCACAAAGGATCGACACATGGACAAAGTCATGCTTGTTGAGTCCTTAGGATACAACCTTATGTCTGCCTCTATGCTTTGTGATCTTTATATGGTTGTTGTCTTTGGCAAATACCGTTGTGTTGTGGTTATGGAAGCTGGCAATTCCAAGGTCTTCGAAGGCTTTAGGAGAGGAGACATGTATATTGTTGATTTCTCTACAGGACCACAACCAGCCGCGTGCCTACTTGCAAAAGCTTCAGAAGGCTGGCTCTGGCATCGATGACTTGGTCATGCAGGCATGAGGAATTTGCACACGCTTGCGAAGAAGAAGCATGTCATTGGCATCGAGAATGTCAAATTCCTCAAGGATCACTTATGCGGAGCTTGTGAAGCTGGGAAGATGACAAAGGCCAAGCATCCAGCAAAGACTATCATGACCACTACTCGCCCATTTGAATTGCTTCACATGGATCTCTTCGGTCCTAATCATTATTCTGCTATTTCAAATGAAGCATCTCAATATGGCTTTGTTATTGTTGATGATTACTCTCGTTATACATAGGTACACCTTGTTACTTACAAACATGAAGTGCATGAAGTCTTCAAACGATTTTCCTCGAGGGCTTGAACCAACTTTGGTGTGAAGATCAAGCACATTAGAAGTGACAATGGCACTGAGTTCAAGAATTCTGGTCTCGATGACTATCTTCATGAACTTGGTATTACTCATGAGTTATCTGCTCCTTATACTCCTCAGCAGAACGACGTCGTGGAGCGCAAGAACAGGACTCTTGCTGAGATGGCTCGCACTATGCTTGATGAATACAAAACGCCTCGTCGTTTCTGGACTGAGGCAATTGATATTGCGTGCCACATCATCAACAGAGTATATCTTCACAAATTCTTCAAGAAGACTGCCTATGAACTCCTCACTGATAAGAAACCCAATGTAAGTTATTTCAAAGTCTTCGGTGCTAAATGTTGGATAAGAGATCCTCATCACAACTCAAAATTTGCACCGAAAGCACATGAAGGTTTTATGCTTGGTTACGGAAAGGACTCGCACACCTACAAAGTCTTCAACAACGTTCTTCACAAGGTTGTTGAAACTGTAGATGTGCGGTTCGATGAAACTAATGGCTCGCAAAGAGAGCACCTACCTACTGTGATAGATGAACCAACACCTGAGGAAACTATCAAGTTCAAGGCTATCATTCCCACTGAAGAATCTGCTGAAGAATTCATTCCAGAACATGAAGAACGTCGAGCTAATGCACCTGAAGATAATACTGAAGAAAATGGTGCTGAAGAGAATGCTGATCAAACTCTTCAACGGCAACCAGCTCATCCTCGCATTGCAAAAGAAGTGCAAGTTGAAAAGATTATCAATGACATCAAAGCGCCAGGTCCTCTCACATGCTCAAAAGCTTCACATTTATCTAACTTTTGTGGGCACTATGCTTTTGTCTCTATTACAGATCCCACCAAGGTAGATGAAGCATTTCTGGAGCCTGAGTGGATTCAGGCCATGCAAGAAGAATTACATCAGTTTGAGCTCAACAATGTCTGGGAACTGGTCAAACGTCCAGATCCTCGCAAGCACAATATCATTGGCACAAAGTGGATCTACCGCAACAAGCAAGATGAAAACGGCCTTGTGGTGAGGAATAAGGAACAGCTCGTAGCTCAAGGCTACACACAGGTTGAAGGAATTGATCTCGATGAAAATTTTGCACTTGTTGCTAGACTTGAGGCTATTCGCATATTACTTGCTTATGCTAACCATCATGATATCACTTTATATCAAATGGATGTGAAAAGTGCATTCCTCAATGGTAAGCTTGAGGAAGAAGTATATGTTGCTCAACCCCCAGGTTTTGAAGATCCAAAGAATCCTGGCAAAGTCTTCAGACTAAACAAGGCTCTCTATGGCCTCAAGCAGGCCCCATGGGCGTGGTATGATACCTTGAAGGAATTCCTCATGAAGAAAGGCTTCAAACCCGGTTCACTCGACCCTACTCTTTTCACTAAATCTTATGATGGTGAATTGTTTGTGTGCCAAATATATGTTGATGATATTATCTTTGGCTGTACTAACCAACGTTATAGTGATGAATTTGCCTATATGATGAGTGAATAATATCAAATGTCTATGATGGGAGAGTTGAAATTATTCTTAGGTCTTCAAATTCATCAACAACGCAATGGCATATTCATATCTCAGGAGAAATAGCTCAAGGATGTACTGAGGAAATTTGGCATGCAAGATTGCAAAGGCATCAAAATTCCTATGCCCACAAATGGCCATCTGTGCACTGATGAAAATGGTATTGACTTCGATCATAAGGTATACCGCTCCATGATTGGCTCCTTATTGTACCTATGTGCATCTAGGCCAGACATAATTCTTAGTGTTTGCATGTGTGCCCGATTTCAAGCTACACCGAAGGAATCACACCATAAGGCTGTGAAGCATATTCTTCGATATCTAGCTCACACACCAACACTTGGATTATGGTACCCCAAGGGCTCGGCTTTTGATCTCATTGGATATTCTGACTCTAACTATGCTGGTGATCGTGTGGATCGCAAGTTAACATCTGGTACATGTCATTTCCTCGGACGATCCTTGGTCTGTTGGTCCTCAAAGAAACAGAACTACGTATCACTATCTACTGCTGAAGCTGAGTACATTGCCGCTGGTTCTTGCTGTGCTCAATTGCTGTGGATGAAGCAAACTGTCAAGGACTATGGCATCAACATGAAGAATGTGCCTCTCTTCTGTGACAATGAGAGTGCCATCAAGATTGCTCACAACCCAGTTCAGCACTCGAAGACAAAGCACATTCAGATTCGTCATCATTTTCTTCGTGATCATGTATTAAAGGGTGACATTTCTATTGAGCATGTGAAGACTGAAGAACAGCTAGCCGATATCTTCACAAAGCCCTTGGATGAGAAGAGATTTAGCAAGTTGCAGTGTGAGCTAAATATCCTAGAATCTTCGAATGTTCTTTGAAAAGCACACTCATTCTAACACTTATGCAAAATTGATGACTTAAATGTGCAACACATGAAGACACGTTTTTCTTCAATCAATGAAGAATAACACTCTTAGTGTGAAGAAATTAACGAAGAATTTGATTCTCAGAACCCTACGATAATTGTACGCGGTGTCTGAAATCATCATTCTTATACGGTGGGTCACGCCACCACCAAAAGTTGAAATTCCTCAATTGATCATATTCTTGAACTTTGCACTGTCTTCACTGTTTCCATCGTTTTTCTTCATTGGCTATATATATATACACATATATAAGTTTATGTCCTCTACAACATTCACTTATTGCTAATTCCTCAAGTTGGGTTTTCTGCTAAGTGAATGTGATCGGACCCTTCCCCTCTATGCTATACTCAACCCAATCTGTTCACAAAATCTTCATGTGCGTTCTATTTGAAACTCGTTTGAAATCTTCACTGTGTCCTTGTCAGCTGAAGAAATTGCAAACGGAACTTTAAAACCTATCTTATCTAAATTTTCGGCTTTGCCGCTCAAACCGTTCCACATCCCACGATACACTTATCCATTCACCCACGATCGCACACGATCTCCACCTCTCAGTACGTGGGTGACACATGTCAAGCGAATGAGAAGGGTCAGGGGTACGTTCGTCCAATTTCTTCGGGCGAACAGTTTTTCACCATGGCTATAAATACCCCTCCTTCCCTTCCTCACTTCTTTTACTCCGCTCGACCTCTCTCCAGCTCGAGCTTCTCAAACCCTAGCGCCGCTGTAACACCCCGGATGTGATTTACCCAATATGTAATCCAACTCTTGCCGTTTCCGGCGTTAAGTTATTTTATTTTCTCGGGTTCAGGTTTTTGTCTCCATGTATTGTTGTCGTTGTCATGCATCTCATATCATGTCATCATGTGCATTGCATTTGCATACGTGTTCGTCTCATGCATCCGAGCATTTTTCCCGTTATTCGTTTTGCATTCCGGTGCTCCGTTCTCCTCCGGTGGTCATTTCTACCTTTATTTAGTGTGTGGGGGTTAAACATTTCCGGATTGGACTGAGACTTGCCAAGCGGCCTTGGTTTACTACCTGTAGACCGCCTGTCAAGTTTCGTACCATTTGGACTTCGTTTGATGCTCCAACGGTTAACCGAGGGACCGAAAAGGCCTCGGGTGTGTAGCAGCCCAACACCCCTCCAATTTGGACCAAAACCCACCAAAACCTTCTCCATCTTCTAGAGCGTTCGATCACGATCGCGTGGCCGAAAACCGCACCTCATTTGGACACTCCTAGCTCCCTCCATGCCAATAAATATCACCCCCTCCGAAATTCTCGTTTTCCTCTCCCCGAAACCCTAGATCCAGTTCCTCCGCGCGGCCGGACACGTCCGCCGCCCGCCCGGTCCACTCCCGCGCCGCCACGTGGCACCGGCCACCGCCTCCCGCCGCCGGCCCGCGAAGCCCGAGCCAGGCCCCCGCGGCCCGAGCTCTCCCGCGGCCGCGCCCGAGCGCCCCGCGCCCTTCTTCCCCGATGCCGTTCACCGGCCGAGCTCCGGCGAGCTCCGGCACCGCTCCGCCGCTCCGCTACGCTGCCCCATCCCACCGGACGCCGCCCCTCGCCGGCGCCGCCCGCGTCTCCTCCTCGAGCTCCCTCACCGGCCGGCCCCTTCCAACTCCAGCGGATCTTGCTACAGTAACTCCGGCGAGGCGCATCGGGAACAGTGCTAGATCCAGATCTAGAACTTTGCCTCGGTTGACTCTTTCCCGAAAACCCTAGATATTTTGCTATGTTCATCATGCTATATCTCCTCATCTATAGATCCATTTTGGGCGTATAGCATATCAAAATGTTCGTCTCAGAGAGTACATCATTTCATCTCATTGCATCATTTTTATTTGAGTTCATCTTGATGCCCGAAATGCTGTTGGAAGAGTGCTATTTGAGATAATTGTCAGATCAGCTGCTCCAATTAGCTATTTGTCATTTTTGCCATGATTATTGTGTGCATGATATGCCCCTGAGCTCTACATGTGTTTTGTTATATGCTTTGCCATCTTTCCAGAGATGCCATCCATGTATTTTTGTGATGTGTGTGGTGACTAGCACAAGCTTGCAAAGTGGTGCATTCGTTAATGCTGATTTCAGGGACTTAGCAATTCCACTAAGTCCTTGATCTGTTTTTTATCAATATGCCATATGTTCATGTTGTTACCTAGTGATCCATGCCTCTTTTGAGGATGATCAGTAAGGATGTTTTGTTGATCTTGTAGTGCTCTATCCATCCATGTCTTTGTTTGCAATTATGGAGCACCCTAGCTTGAGTCAATCGAGCTCTACTTTTGCTATTTCGTGAATCTGGGCAGATTGTCTACTTGTTAGCGATTTTGCCGAGGATGTTGTAGTTGATCCGTGCATGCTATGTTGTTGTTCTTGCCATGTCTAGCTTGTATAATGTGTATTCTTGATGGGTGTATGCTTAGATTGTCATGACATGCTCTGTAGTGAGCGCATCGAGCTTGTAAACATGCCTACTTGATATCTGATTTGCATCCTCTAGTTTTTCACTTAGTCTGTGATCTGTTTAAGTTTTTGCCATGTTCACATGCTTGCAATTGTATTTTCTGATCCCTTTTGGCTCAAGGCCACTAAGGGACTTTTGTTAAGATCTTTGAGTAGCTCCATGCCATGCTTTGCTTTGCCATGTTGAGTTCCTGTAGCATGTAGTTTTCGTGCTCCAAAGAGTGCTACCTGATCTGAAATTCCAGACAAGTCTGAGATCTGTTTACCAATTGCACTTTTGCCATGCTTGTTTGAACCTGTTAGTGGATGTTTTGGCCGTAGCTTAGTGTTCATCTTTTGTTAAGCATCATGAATGGATACCTGCCATGTATTTTGTTGCCATGTTTGAGTGCTGTAGCATGTTTAACTTGTTGCATTTAGATGGCTACTTGCTGTATATCGCAAACCGGTGCCATACTTGAATTGCTTGCCATTTCCAAACCGTGCATCCAATTCCGGTGTTCTTTATATCGATTTCAACCGAAATCACCTCGCCTTTCCAGTGGCACACTTGGATTTCCAAGTTGAGGCCAGTTTCTTTCATTCCTTGTCCAATCTTGCATATGCATCACATATAGCATCCCGCATAGCATTCCATGTTTGCATCATGTTGTTTGAGCTTTGCACGTGGTTGATTGTGTTCTTGTTGCTTGTTTGTCTTGTTTGGGTAGAGCCGGGAGACGAGTTCGCTAACGAGGAGCCCGTTGAGTTTGCTTTCGAGGATCCAGTCAACTCTGACAACTTTGCAGGCAAGATGATCATACCCTCGAAATCACTTCTATCTTTGCTTTGCTAGATGCTCGCTCTTTTGCTATGCCTATGCCACGATGCCTACCACTTGCTTATCATGCCTCCCAAATTGCCATGTCAAACCTCTAACCCACCATGTCCTAGCAAACCGTTGATTGGCTATGTTACCGCTTTGCTCAGCCCCTCTTATAGCGTTGCTAGTTGCAGGTGAAGATTGGAGACCGTTCCTTGTTGGAACATTCTTTTCTTGTTGGGATATCATTATATTATCTTGTTATCTTAATGCATCTATATACTTGGTAAAGGGTGGAAGGCTCGGCCTTTTATCTTAGTGTTTTTTTCCACTCTTGCCGCCCTAGTTTCCGTCATATCGGTGTTATGTTCCCGGATTTTGCGTTCCTTACGCGGTTGGGTGATAATGGGAACCCCTTGATAGTTCGCCTTGAATAAAACTCCTCCAGCAATGACCAACCTTGGTTTTACCATTTGCCACCTAGCCTTTTTTTCCCTTGGGTTTCCGGAGCCCGAGGGTCATCTTATTTAAACCCCCCCGGGCCAGTGCTCCTCTGAGTGTTGGTCCAAACTAGAGTCCTGTGCAGCGCCCCCTCGGGGAAACTCGGGGTTTGGTTTTAGTTGTATGGAGAGCTCATCTGAGTGTGCCCTGAGAACGAGATATGTGCAGCTCCTATCGGGATTTGTCAGCACATTCAGGCGGTGTTGCTGGATTTGTTTTAACTTGTCGAAGTGTCTTGTAGAACCGGGATACCGAGTCTGATCGGAATGTCTCGGGAGAAGGTATATCCTTCGTTGACCATGAGAGCTTGTCATGGGCTAAGTTGGGACTCCCCTACAGGGATTTGAACTTTCGAAAGCCGTGCCCGCGGTTATGGGCAGATGGGAATTTGTTAATGTCCGGTTGTAGATAACTTGAACCTTAACTTAATTAAAATGAATCAACTGTGTGAGTTACCGTGATGGTCTCTTCTCGGCAGAGTCCGTGAAGTGAACACGGTGTTGGAGTTATGCTTGCCACAGGTTGTTTCACTAGTTATTCGTTCACGCTTTGCCTTCTCTTCTCGCTCTCTTTTGCGAACAGGTTAGCCACCATATATGCTAGTCGCTTGCTGCAGCTCCACATATTTACCTTGCCTTACCTATAAGCTTAAATAGTCTTGATCGCGAGGGTGCGAGATTGCTGAGTCCCTGTGGCTCATAGATTACTTCCAAACCAGATGCATGTCCTAATGACTCCGTTCCAGATGACGCGCTTGAGCTCAAGTGGGAGTTCGACGAGGACTCATGCCGTTACTATGTGTCTTTCCTTGATGATCAGTAGTGGTGCCCAGTTGGGGCGATCGGGGCCGTGTCGCATGTTGGGTTGATCTTTTATTTTGGCACCGTAGTCGGGCCATGAGTGATTGGATGATGTACTGCTATTTATGTACTTTGTTTGATGTGGCGAGTGTAAGCCAACTATGTACCTTCCCCTTTTATTATCTATATTACATGGGATGTTGTGAAGATTGCCTTACTTGCGACATTGCTTTCAATGCGGTTATGCCTCTAAGTCGTGCTTCGACACGTAGGAGATATAGCCGCATTGAGGGCGTTACAGCCGCCGCTACTTCATCATCGCCGGTGAGGAAGAGCTTCACTGCCTCGACCTCGTCGCCGACGTACTCGTGCCGACCGCGGAAATCTTCACTCCGCCGCCGCCGTAGCCGTCTTCCTCCGCTGAGTTAGGGCGTGGAAGATCTACACAGACAAACTTCACCTCTCCACTTCACTGTTCGTCGTGTTCTTCGTTCAGGGTAATTAAAAGTTACTTTTACTGCCCTCGTTGATTCGAATGATTATCTGCAAAATCTTCAAAGGTGTTTTTCTTCATATCTTCACACACTAAACACCTCACAAGTCATCTGTTATTGATTCATTTCTCTAAGCATCATTTTTCTTCAAGATTCATCAATTGTGTGGATCTTCGATCTATACAACTCTTGAACCTAAGACAAAGAACGCTTAGTGAAATTCTTCAAGACTCATTTGGTCAAATTCCTCAAACTTGTTCTTTTTTGAAAAACCTTCTGAGAACGCATATGACCCATCGAAATTCCTCGCAACTATACTTTGTTCACAGGTACTCATGTCAGCTACTGAATCACTAGGTTCTCATCAACTTAACTCATTTGCAGTGTTCCTCGAAGAAAATTTGCATACTTCTTCAGAGAATTCAATTGTGCAAATTCCTCAACTGAATAAAATGGCTGACGGTAAGAAGCCACAGAAAGGAGGAAAGAGGCCTCAGGTCAATACAGCGTTTGAGATACCTGATGAAATATATGCTGGGTATTGCACACCTACTGAGGAAACCAAGAATGACCGCAAGGTGCACATTCAGAAGATAGAGAGGAGATGGGCTAGAGAGTGGAGGGAGTACATATATGTCACTCCCAAGTACATGAAGAAATTCGCACTCAATCCTCCATGCCCAAGACCTCCATTGGCACCTGGCCAAATAGCTGATCCCACCAGCCTCAAGCGCAGTGAGGACTATCGTGACGAATCGGCCAAGCGCCAAGCCAAGTTGGCTAAGCAAGCCAGAGAAGCAGTGAGGAAATTCAATGAAGACTCTGCTGATGCTGCCTCTGCTGAGGCCTCTGCTGTCAAGCCGAAGAAGGCTATGTCAAAGAAGCCTGCGCGCAAGCCAAGTGCTTCACCAACAATGCCCTCAAGGCCAAGCTCATCAGCAATGCCCTCATGCCCGGAATCCTCAAAGCCCTCATGGCCAATTCTTCATGCTGCTCCTGCTCCCTCAAAATCCTCAGCTCCTCCAAATTCCTCAGCTATTCCAACAAAGTCCTCAGCACCTGTGCATCTTGCCTCATGCCAAAGGACTGCAGGCATGTCCATTGCCTCAGGTGTCTCAGCTAGTTCCTCAGCCGCACCAACTTCCTCAATGGGACCCTCTCTACTGAAGACAAAGGCCACTGCTGGACGAGGTCCTCGCCCTATTCCTCAGAAGAAGCAAGTCGCCTTCCAAGAGCCGTCTGATGAAGATGAAGCTGATGATGATGAACTTGCAGAAATCATCAGAGATAGGCAAGTCAGGGCCGTTAGAGCCAAGGGAACAGATGTGCCACTACTTTTGGATCCCAAGTTGATCCTCGAATACATTGATGTTTGGCACAAGGACCCCAACACTCCCATGCCTGATTTCAAGCTGACTCCTGGCCAAAGTCACATGCTGACTCACTTCATACAAGAAGAGAAATGGAAATTTGAATAGGGGAGGAGGGTGAAGAAAGCGCAGTACAAGAAAGAGCACTTTCTGAAGCAAAACGTTCTGAAGCTTTCACCTTGAAGAAGCTCGTTGCATCTACAGTGAACCTGAGCTTACAAATCACTACATGCAGGTGCTGATGAAACCTTTGAAGCCAGGTCAGGCACCAAGAACCAAATTCCTCGTGAAGCAATTGCTTTATGTGCCCAGAACTGTCTATCGTATTCTTACGAGGACAGTGATCCTATCAAAGGCCACGACTCATCTAATGAGGAAATTGTTGGCATCATGAAGAATCTGGTATTCAACATCATTCATGGCATTCCTATCAATTATCATGATTTCTTCATGAGGACTCTGGCAAATGTTGCACTGTCTCCGTTTGAGCTGAAGCCTTATGCACCTTGGATTATGAGGTTCCTCAGGACAAGGTCTTCACTCAACTACAAAGCTAATTTTCAGAATCACCTCAGCTACTTGTCCCCAATTGAAATCCTCAAGCAGACCTATTCCTCAGTTGATGGAAAGGGCAAGGCACCAGCTGTTATAGATGAAGGCATTCGTCCATTGGATGGTCAATTTCGCAAAGCTGCCTCTTATTCCACCAATGATGACTCTGCCACACATGACTTTGTCAATGCACCCAAGTCTACTCCTCAAGCCACTGCTCCTCATGTGATGACTGATCGTGAGCTTCTGCTTAGTCTTCACTAGAAGGTGGATCGAAATCATAAGTGGGTTAAGCGTCAGTTTGGTTCATTTCTTCACAACATGACTGCTACACACAATGCAGTGAAGAAAAACCATTACTACCTCCATCAAGTCTTCGGTCGCACCTGGGCAATCCTGTCACATCTGTATGGTGAAGGCGATCTGAAGAAAATGGGTCTCAAGGAAGATTTTGACTGGTCTGCACCTCCACCGAAGAAATTCAAGAAGGTCAAGGTTCCTTCTTTGGTGGCCAGCTCATATTCTTCATCGCACGACACTGATGAAAATGAAGACTTGGACGACACTGCGGCATGCCCTACTAGAACGACCCCAACAACGCTGGCGCTCCTTCTTCAACTTGATATTCTTCAGGGGCGTTAGTCCTCATATTCGATCCTTTTGGTCATTTGATGACAAAGGGGGAGAATTTTGAGTTAGTCTTCAAGCGGGTCTTTCTATTTGGGTTTTTTTTTCAAGTTACAATTCTTGTTCTTCTGAGACTTTATTGGATCGAGTTGTAAACTTAAACCCGATGGTGCTCTGATACTCTTGATACGTTTTTCTGCATGCTTATTCCTCGTTAATATTATTGCACGCATGCTGAATTACACCAGTCACCATATTTCATCATGCATTTCAAATTCTTCACTATTGTATGTCAAACGCGTGTACGAATTACAAGATATAGGGGGAGATCTCCATGATTCAACTCTTCAAGTGTGCATTGCTTCAAAAGCAAATTCATCACTATGCACATCTTCAGGGGGAGTTCTTCTATATCTTGCAATGAAATTCCTCAATATCAGTATTTACACTTCATATGTTTATCCCCGTTGAAAACTTAACCTATATTGTCATCAATCACCAAAAAGGGGGAGATTGTAAGTGCATCTAGTGCCCCTTAGTGATTTTGGTGTATTGAAGACTTAGAGGTTAAGGGACTAATGCGTTTGTGAGTATACACAGGTCTATAAGTCTATGAGGAGTTTGATATTTACAGAGAAAGTCGACCCCTAAAAATGAAGTTCTTCGACTGAAGACTTTGGATTTCTGAAGACTTTCTGAAGACTTTGAAAGTGAAGAAATTGGTGTAACCTTGAAGACTCGGTATTCATTTGAGGAATATGAAGCGTGAAGACTTTTGTTTTCGTAGTTTCATTTTCTCTTTCTTGAGTCATAGGAAACACCGTACTGTTAAAGGGGGTCGAGGAAATACTAAGGAAAAATTTCCATGTGATACTCAACTCAAAATCCTACACCTACCAATCCCTTCGAGTGAAGCCATTGGAAATCTCATACAGTCCAGTCATATTCTTTAGTGACAGAGACGAAGTTCTTCTGGTCTCTGAGGAATTTGTTCTGACTGAGGAGTTAGGAATTCACCAGTGCGGATTGCCTACACAGTGAGGAACATGATAGCCCTGAGGATTTTGCTACTGAAAATTCCGATTGTTGCTGTGCTATGCGCCAGCTGTCTCAAAATATCTATCCACCTAATGGTCATATCATTGAAGGGCATTTATGTCTTATCATGTCGGGCTGCTCCCTAGGCTATAAATAGCCGCCCCCTACAACCACTAGCTGTTTGGTTGCTCCGAGAGAAACTGACACTTGTCATTTGAGAGCAACCCATCCTCCAAGGACTTTGAGCGAAAATCATTGAGTGAGGAGAAACCCAAACCCAAACACCTACAAACCCTAAGTGATTGAGCATCACTTAAGAGATTGATCCTGCGTGGATCCGACGCTTGTTGCCTTTGAAGACTGTGCTTCTTCCAGACGGTTGGGCGTCATGGTCTAGAGCATCCAAGAGGAATTGTGGATCGACGAGTGACCAAGTTTGTGAAGGTTTGGAAGTCGCCTGAAGACTTACCACGAGTGATTGGGCGAGGTCTGTGTGACCTTAGCTCAAGGAGAATACGGTGAGGACTTGGTTTCCTGAGCTGCGTGTTTAGGACTGGGTGTCCGGGACTATGTGTCCTCGAGTTTAAATACTCAGCCGCTCGAACCAGACGTACAACTGAGACAGCAGTTGGAACTAGTCTACCAAATCATTGTCTTCACTAAGCTTACTGGTTCTATTCCCTCAACTCTTTCATTTCCTCATAACTGTGTTGTGTGTTTGTTCATATCTGTGTTTGAAGACTTTGAGTGAAGACTTTCTCAATTTCCTCAGTTCAATTTCTTCAGTCTGTTTGTCTTCATCCTGTGTTATCCTGTGCTTACGCTTCCTGTACTCTGTGCCTGTCTTCATTTCATCATGATGACTATGCTTGTATTCTGTTATGTTTACTTTTGAGTACTTATTCCGCTGCTAGTAGTTCTTCGCTAAGGAATTTCCTCACCGGCAAATTCCTCAGTGAAGAATTTCATAAAAATCGCCTATTCACCCCCCTCTAGTCGCTATAACGCACTTCCATTGGTATTGCTCACTTGATGATTTTCACTCATAGTCCTCAGAGGATGGGATGCTCTCAAATGACAAGTGTCAGTTTCTCTCGGAGCAGCCAACCAACTAGTGGTTGTAGGGGGCGGCTATTTATAGCCTAGTGAGTAGCCCGACATGATAAGACATAAATGCCCTTCAATGATATGACCGTTAGGTGGGTAGATATTTCGGGACAGCTGGCACAAAGCACAGCAACGGTCGGAAATTTGAGTATCAAATTCCTCAGGGCTATCATGTTCCTCACTATGTAGGCAATCCGCACTGGCGAATTCTTAACTCCTCAGTCAGAACAAATTCCTCAGAGACCAGAAGAACTTCGTCTCTGTCATTGAAGAATATGACTGAACTGTATGAGATTTCCAATGGCTTCACTCAAAGGGATTGGTAGGTGTAGGATTTTGAGTTGAGCATCACATGGAAATTTTTTCCTTAGTATTTCCTCGACCCCCTTTAATAGTACGGTGTTTCCTAAGACTCAAGAAAGAGAAAATGAAACTACAAAAACAAAAGTCTTCACGCTTCATGTTCCTCAAATGAATACCAAGTCTTCAAGGTCACACCAATTTCTTCACTTTCACAGTCTTCAGAAATTCAAAGTCTTCAGTCGAAGAACTTCATTTTTAGGGGTCGACTTTCTCTGTAAATATCAAACTCCTCATAGACTTATATACCTGTGTACACTCACAAATGCATTAGTCCCTTAACCTATAAGTCTTCAATACACCAAAATCACTAAGGGGCACTAGATGCACTTACAATCTCCCCCTTTTTGGTGATTGATGACAATATAGGTTAAGTTTTCAACGGGGATAAACATATGAAGTGTAAATACTGATATTGAGGAATGTGATTGCAAGATATAGAAGAACTCCCCTTGAAGATGTGCATGATGAGGAATTTGCTTTTGAAGCATTGCACACTTGAAGAGTAGAATCATGGAGATCTCCCCCTATATCTTGTAATTCATACACGCATTTGACATATCATAATGAGGAATTTGAAATGCATGATGAAATATGGTATCTAATGTAATTCAGCATGCGTGCATTAACATATAGGAGGAATAAGCATGCAGAAAAACACATCGAAAATATCAGAGCACCATCGGGTTTAAGTTTACAACTCGATCCAATAAAGTTTTAGAAGAACAAGAGTTGTAACTTAGCAAAAAAACGCCCATATAGACAGACCCGCTTGAAGACTAACTCAATGTTCTCCCCCTTTGTCATCGAATGACCAAAAGGATCGAAAATGAGGACTAACGCCCCTAAAGAATATCAAGTTGATGAAGGAGCGCCAGCGTTGTTGGGGTCGTTTGTCGTTGAAGGGCCTGCTGCAGTGTCGTCCAGGTCTTCATGCTCGTCGGTGTCGCGCGATGAAGAATAGGAGCTGGACACCAATGGAGGAACCTTGACCTTCTTGAATTTCTTCGGTGGAGGTGCAGACCAGTCAAAATCTTCCTTGAGACCCTTTGCCTTGAGATCCTCATCACCATACAGATGTGACAGAATGGCCCAGGTGCGACCAAAGACGTCATGGAGGTAGTAATGGTTTTTCTTCACTGCATTGTGTGTAGCAGTCATGTTGTGAAGAAATGAACCAAACCAACGCTTAACCCATTTATGGTTTTGATCCACCTTCTGGTGAAGACTAAGCAGAAGCTCACGGTCAGTCATCACACGAGGAGCAGTCGCTTGAGGAGTAGACTTGGGTGCATTGGCAGCACAGTCATGTGTGGTAGAGTCATCATTGGTGGAATAAGATGCAACTTTGCGAAACTGACCATCCAATGGACGAATGCCTTCATCAATGACAACAGGAGCCTTGCCCTTTTCATCAATTGAAGTAAAAGTCTGCTTGAGGACTTCAATCGGAGGCAAGTAGCTGAGGTGATTCTGAAAATCATCCTTGTAGTTGAGTGAAGACCTTGTCATGAGGAATCTCATAATCCAAGGTGCATAAGGTTTCAGCTCAAACGAAGAAAGTGCAGCATTTGCGAGATTCCTCATGAAGACATCGTGATAGTTGATAGGAATGCTATGTATGATGTTGAATAGCAGATTCTTCCTGATGCCAACTATTTCCTCATCAGATGAGTCGTGGCCTTTGATGGGACTCATTGTCCTCGTCAGAATGCGATAGACAGTCCGAGGCACATATAGTAATTCCTTCACGAGGAATTTGGTTCGTGGGGCCTGACCTGGCTTCAAAGGCTTCATCAGAACTTTCATGTAGTGATTTGTAAGCTCAGGTTCACTGTAGATGCAACGAGCAGCTTCAAGGGGAGGACTGAGTGGTGAAGCATGAAGCAATTCAGTAGCTGGTGCCGTGTAGTGAGTGTTTTCAGACATCTAGTCCAGCACCCATGAATTCACATCTTCAGAATCTCCTGTGATGTGCAGCGTCGCATAAAATTGAAGAATGAGTTCTTCATTCCAATCACAGATGTCAGTGCAGAAATTTAACAGTCTAGCATCATGAAGAACACTGAGGACGGGCTCGAAGCACAACAGAGATTCCATATCCACGTGAGGAATGTGCTCATGGTAGAAGATTTTGTCTTTGTTAAACAACACTTAGGAATAGAAAGTAGCCTGGCTGGCAGTCTAGAAACGCCTTTTCCTAATGCGAGCAGAGTCATAGGGGTTGTAGTATGTGAAGAATACGTGCTCGCCGAAGAAATCATCAACCTTGAATTTTTGCTTCCTGGAGAATGGATTCTTTGGCTTGGGTAGAGGAGTGTCAGTGAGTTGCATCACAACCTCAGGAATCGCAATCTCAGGTTCTTCAGGCTGAGGAATTTCTGGTTCCTCTTCAGTGGCAGTCTGCGTCTTCAGATGTTCAGCAGCAGCAGTTTCTTCAGCACCAGTGGCTGGAATTTCTTCATGGACATACGAAGTGGGGTGAGTTTCTTCAAAGCCCATTTGAACAGTTTGTGCAGGGGATTGAGGTATTTGTTGTAAAGGTGTGAACAATGGAGAGTTGGGGTGCTGACTTTCCCAAAATTCATCACTTAGCACAGGTGTGGTGCAGCCAATGTCCACATCTTCATCTTCAATTTCTTCAACGCCAGCCTCTTCAGTTGTGAACTGAGGCATAGGCGAGGAAACAACTGGTGTTGAAGGGATTTGATCCGCTTCAATTTCTTCATCCATCTGCTCTAACGAAGCAGTAGAAGGATTTTCTTCATCAGATCCGCTAGGGATCACATATTCTTCATCAAAAGGAACAAGGTCCTTTGATGGCATGGTTGAGATCGGAACAACATCAATGGGATTTGCGAACGAACTTGTCATAGACTTCATTTTCTTCGGAGCTGAAGAATCTGAAGTAGCTGATGCTTTCCTTTTCTTCACAGCTACACGCTCTGCAGCCTTGGTCTTCTTCACATGTGATGCAGATGGAAGGATCGGAGTTGGTGTAGGCGCAGGAGGAGCAGATGAATCTGGTTGATTTTCTTCAGGCACAATTGATGCAGTTGCCCTGACTTCTTCATTTTCTTCAGCGGCTGGAATGCAGTCATCATCCCTGAAACTCACATTTTCTTCAGCAGCCTAAAAGTCATCAGCGGTGCTGGCATGTTCTTTAGTTGGTTGAGCAGATGCTTCAGCCTGAGGAATTTCCTGTTGCGATGAAGCTGCAACATTGGGGTTGAACTTCTCAGTCAGTTTAACAAACCTGACCTTGGCTCCTTGCCAATCAGCATAGTAGGCTTTGAAGTCATCGCTGAGGGTTTTGATTTCAGACTGGATTTTTACAAGTTCATCAGTTGTCATAGTGACAACGTTGTTCTTCAGAATTTTCTCCTTCTTATATTGTGCTTTCTTGATCTGCCTGGCCTTCTCATATTTCCATTTTTCTTCTTGGATGAAATGGGCCAGCATGTGACTTTGGCCAGGAGTCAACTTGAAATCAGGCATAGGAGTGTTTGGGTCCTTGTGCCAGAGATCAATATAGTCGAGGATCAACCTTGGATCCAAAAGCAGTGGCACATTTGTGCCTTTGGCTCTAGCGGCCCTGACTTGCCTATCTCTGATGATCTCAGCAAGTTCTTCATCATCATCTTCGTCTTCTTCAGATGGCACTTGGAAGGCGACCTACTTCTTCTAAGGACTAGGGCGAGGACCTCATCCAGCAGTGGCCTTTGTCTTCAGCAGAGAGGGTCCCATTGAAGAATTGGGTGCAGCTGAGGAACTAGCTGAAGCTCCTGAGGCAATAGAGATGCTTGTAGTCCTTTGGCATGTGGCAAGATGCACAGGTGTAGAGGACTTTGTCGGAGCAGCTGAGGTCTTTGGAGGAGCAGAGGATTTTGGAGGAGCAGGAGCGGCATGAGGAATTGGCCTTGAGGGCTTTGAAGATTCTGGCCGTGAGGGCATAGCTGAGGAACTTGGCCTTGAGGACATTGACGACGAAGCACTTGGCTTGTGCGTAGGCTTCTTTGACATGGCCTTCTTAGGCATGACAGAGGCCTCAGCGGCAGCAGCAGCAGCAACAGTGTAAGTGCATCTAGTGCCACCCCTAGTTGGTTTTGGAGTATTGACGACAAACCTGGCTAGTGGACTAATGTGTTTGTGAGAATTGCAGGATAACACAGGTAGAAGTCCCTCATTGATTCGGTTTTCCTACCAGAGATGACCCCTAAAAATGTATGACGACATTGAAGTCAAAGGTGGTATGTGAAGACATTCACATTGAAGACTATGACAAGAGAAGACATCGCGTGAAGACTATGGAGCGCGAAGACTTAGTTGTTTCGTCGTTCTTTTTCTTCTTTGTTGAGTCATAGGAACCACCGTACTGTTAAGTGGGGTCCAAGAGAACCAGTCATAATGACTGAAGTGATGCTTAACAAAAATCCTATGTCTTCGAGCGAAGACAATGAGAGCAAATCTTATCCAAAGCTGGATAAGTCAGCTCTGCTTGTAGCCCAAGTAAAGTTGCCGTGCGTGTTTGAAATCTGATCGTTGGAACACGTGTCAGTTCCTTAGTGACCCAGGGTCATTTCAGACAAATCAGGTTGGGTTGCCTAGTGGCTATAAGTAGCCCACCCCCTACAACCATAAATGGTTGGCTGCTCAGAGTTAGTGTACGACTTTTGTCGTTTGAGAGCAACCCACCTCGAAGCCTTTGAGAGAGAATTCCTTGCGAGGATAAAGCCCTAAACACCCAGAGCCAAAGAGTGTTAGGCATCACTTAAGTCTTCCTGTCTGTGTGATTTGAAGACTTATTACACTTGAGGACTGTGAATCCTCCAGCCGGTTAGGCGTCGCATTCTGAGCATCCAAGAGTCATTGTGGATTGCCGGTGAACGAAGTCTGTGAAGGTTTGGAAGTCTACCTTGAAGACTTACAAGAGTGATTGGGCGAGGACTGGGTGTCCTTAGCTCAAGGGGAATAAGGTGAAGACACGCTCTTCTGAGTTGAATCTCAGCCTCCCTAACCAGACGTACAGTTGTCATAGCAACTGGAACTAGTCCAACAAATCATTGTCTTCAACGAGTCACTGGTTCTATCCTTCCCATCTCTTTATTTACAGTTGGTCCTTGTGAAGTCATTGCCTGTTTGCATTATCTTTTGTCTTCACTGAGTGACTGCTTGTTCTGATTGGCTTCATACTATCTTCCTACCTGATCTATACTGCCTAGCTGCTATTAGTCGTTGTGCTTTCACTTCATTGAATACTTGCCTATGGCTTGCTTAGTGTAGTCTACCTTCCGCTGCATGGTAATAGGTTTATTTCTATCGTTTGTGTTTGAAACTCCCATGTTTTGAAGACTTTCTTAAAAATCACCTATTCATCCCCCCTCTAGTCGATCACTAGCACTTTCAATTGATATCAGAGCAAGGTACTCCCTTGTTCTGTGTGATTCGGTTTAACCACCTGGAGTTTTAGCTATGTCGACTGCAGGGATAATCAAAGTCTCCGCTGCGTGCCCTCGTCTTCGATGGAACTGAATATCCCTACTGGAAGAATAAGATGCGCATGCATCTTGAAGCCATTGACGTCGACCTATGGTATGTCGTCAAGAACGGCGTTCCCAAGGCTAGAAGGTGTCACCTGCTGCTGATGTCAAGAAGTTCGTTCAACTGGACTCTACTGCCAAGAACTCATATTCTGTGGTCATCTGACCAAAGGACAGTATGGCCGTGTGAGTGCTCTGGAAACATCTAAGCTAGGTCTGGGACTGGCTCTCCAAGGTCAACGAAGGCGCATCAACCCAGAGAGATCAAAGAATCAGTGTCCTTCGCAACCTCTTCAACCGCTTCAAGAGAAATGACAATGAGAATGTCAGCTCACGTTTGATCGACTCACTGACATCACAAATGAGCTTCAAGCCCTCGGCGCTACTGAGATCACCAAGCATGAAATCGTCAAGACACTCCTGAGATCACTTGACAGCTTCGTTTGACACCCTGGCCCTGATGATTCAAGAACGTCCTGACTTCAAGACACTCGATCCGTCTGACATACTTGAGAGGCTCAACACACACTGAGTTTCAGCTTTCTGAGAAAAGAGACATCTACGGTCCCAACTATGGGCGAACTCGTGCCTTGAAAGGCAAAAGCTGTCTCCTCATCTGAAGAAGAATCTGACAGCAGTTCCGATGATCCTGAAGACATTGGAAAGGAGCTTGCTATGCTTGTGAAGAAGTTCCAAAAATTCACCAAGAAGAAAGGCTTCAGAAAGTCTTCACGATCAAGCTCAAGGAATGATGAAGCTTCTGCTCATGACTACAAGAAGAGAACATGCCACAAGTGCAAGAAACCTGGACACTACATCTCCGAGTGTCCGTAGTGGGACAATGAGAACAACAACAAGAAGAAGAGCAAGGAGTATGATTCTGGCGACAAGAAGAAGAAGAAATACTCAAAGTCTTCCTCAAAGTCTTCATCACACAAGAAGATCTATCTGGCAAGGCTCGTACGTTTGTTGGCAAGGAAATGAATTCAGAGGAGGAGTCCACTTCTGAGGAGGCGGAGGAGGAGTCTGAGGAGGAGTCCGATTCTGGCGTTGCAAGTCTGGCTACAACATACGTTGCCAAGTCCATCTTCAACACTGAAGACAATGACTTTATCACCGACGCCGATGCAAATGACAAGGACTACTCTGCTCCCACATACTGCTTCACGGCACGCGGTGCCAAGGTAAACACACGCACTACTCACTATCAAACATCCAATGAAGATGACTCTGATTGTGGTTCCACACCCAGCTACAAAACACTTGCTAAAATTGCAACTGAACAACAGAAAGCTATGGAACATATTCGAAGATTGTTAGACAAAAGCAATGACCTGTTAGACGCTGAAATGACTCGATCTCAGTCCTTAATTGAAGACATAAAAAATCTTCATGTTAAGTATGAGGAACTTGAAAGTCGTCATGAAACGCTCTCAACAACTCATGAAAAGCTTTCCTATGATTATCTTCAAAGGAAGCAAGATCTTGAGAAATTGAGAGCGGCTCATGAAGATCTTCAAAAGGAAAATGAGTCACTTCGCGCCAAACAAATCAGTTCCGCTCAGGAAGGATTTGAACCACCATGTCTTAAATGCATTGAGCGTGACAACGCTACTTCTATTGCTGAATGTTCTACTGCTGCTACTATTGCAATATCTTCAACTGTTGATGTGGTAACTAACCCCTCTGCTGAGGATACCACTGCTATTGCTGATGAAAATGCTAGGTTGAAGACATTGCTTGAAACAGGGATGTACAAAAGTCTCAAAGGGCATCAGACACTATGTGATGTCGTCAAAAGGCAGATCCTGCATCGAAACCCTAGGAAAGAGGGTCTTGGGTTCGAAAGGAAAATGAATGCTTATGGCTCTTACTGGAAACCTGAGCAGTACCCCAAAACCACATGGGTTGCTGCAAAGGAACCTTCAGTGGATCCATCCACACTATCTGGCTTCACTTGTGCCAATCCCATTGTTATTGATGAATCCTTTGATACAAACTATAAACTGTTTAAGAATCAGAATGGCGAAGTGTTTGCCAGGTATATTGGTACTAACTGCAGGAATGGGCCACCTATGAAGAAAGTCTGGGTGCCGAAAAAGTGGTTGGAGAATCTGCCTGTGAATGTCGTCATGACACCACAAGTGAAGAAGACAAACCCCAGACCACAGGCTTCATATGGTCCAAAGGCTTCATACAGACAAAGGACTCACCTGAGTCGCACTAACGCAAATGTTTTGCAGGGAAACCATACTTAGGCCTATGAATATGAGCGCGTTTCATCAAACCGCCATGTTCATAAGACCAAGAACTACTCTGCTTATTCTTATGAGTACTATTGTCCACCTGCAAGACTATTTGCTAGGTCTCTAAAGCCAAAGTTCTCAGATGCTGCACTTAGACTCATTGCTTCGAAACCACCCTTGAAGATGTGGGTGGCTAAGAAAGCTTAACTCTCTTTTGTAGGGAAGGGTCTCCAACCGAAAATCAAATTCGTCTGAAGCTATTGCTGGGGACCTTAAACATCTTGCAAGGCACAAGATCAAATGCCCAAATGGTCTTATTATGTATTTTGTTTCTGAGTTGCTTGCTACTTGCCCTATCAGTCCTAACCTCGATCTAAGCTTTCATAATCCACTTGCTCATCAAATGTTTATGCTTCACAATTCTCTTCGTGAAGCCTATCCCCCTAATTGCACTGTAGGGTATGACACTAGCTGCTTCAGAATGAATTATTGATAGTGTGTGTACTAATCACATGACTGACAAGTGAAGTCTTCTCATGGACTCAACTTTACGTCCATCTGACAAGAGTCACGTCACATTTGCTGATACTGGTAAAAGCAAGGTATTGGGTCTAGGTAGAGTTGCAATCTCAAGGGATCAACACATGGATAAAGTGATGCTTGTTGAATCCCTTGGTTTCAACTAAATGTCTGTCTCAATGCTTTGCGATTTAAACATGATTGTGATATTTGGAAAATATCGTTGCCTTGTTCTAATGGAATCTAACAAGTCTCTAGTCTTTGAAGGGTATCGGAAAGATGATTTGTACGTGGTAGATTTCTCAACAGGACCACAGCTTGCCGTATGTCTTCTAGCAAAAGCTTCAGAATGCTGGCTCTGGCATCGGAGGCTAGGGCATGCTGGCATGAGGAACTTACACACTCTTGCAAAGAAGAAACACGTCATAGGCATTGAGGGCGTCAAGTTCAAGAAGGATCACTTATGCGGTGCCTGTGAAGCAGGAAAGATGACGAGGGCCAAGCATCCCTCGAAGACAATCATGAAAACGGCTCAACCCATCGAACTGCTCCACATGGACCTCTTCGGTCCCACTCACTACTCAACTCTTATTACTACTACTTGTCTCTATGGCTTCGACATTGTTGATGATTATTCAAGATATACTTGGGTGCATATAATCCTCTACAGGACTGAAGTGCAGGATGTCTTCAGACGCTTTGCCAATCGAGCCATGAACAACTATGGCGTCAAGATCAAGCACATTAGAAGTGACAATGGCACTGAATTCAAGAACACTGGCCTCGACACTTATCTTGATACTTTGGGCATCACTCATGAATTCTCAGCTCCGTACATGCCGCAGCAAAATGGCGTCGTGGAATGCAAGAACAGAACACTTATTGAGATGGCCCGGACGATGCTCGATGAATACATGACTCCAAGAAAGTTCTGGCCCGAAGCCATTGATACTGCATGCCATATCATCAACCGTGTTTATCTTCACAAGCTTCCGAACAAAACATCCTATGAGCTCCTTACTGGTAAGAAGCCAAATGTCAGTTACTTCAGAGTATTTGGTGCCAGGTGCTGGATCAAGGATCCACATCACACTTCAAAATTTGCACCGAAAGCACATGAAGGTTTTATGCTTGGATACGGAAAGGACTCACACTCCTCAGTCTTCAACCTCTTTCACTATAAAGTGGTTGAAACTGTGGATGTGCGGTTCGATGAGACTAACGGCTCGCAACAAGAGCACCTGCCAAATGTGCTAGATGAAGTTCCATCCAGTGAAACCATCAAGCTCATGGGAACTTGTAACACCCCGAGACCGATGTGCCAGGTGTCTTCCGGTTATTCGCTGTTGTTGCCTTGTCATTTGCTTGCGTGTTGCATCTTGCCATGTCATCATGTGCATTGCATCATCATGTTTTCGAAACTTGCATCCGTCCCGGCCTCCTTGTTATCTCCGTTGTCCGTTCTGAGCCCAGACACACTTGCATGTTCGAAATATTATTTTATAAGTGGCCGGAAAATGTTCTCGAAATGGGATGAAAGTTGGCATGCGGTCTTGTTATAGTGTAGGTAGAACGCCTGTCAATTTTCGTCGCATTCGGAGTTTGTTTGACGCCCCAACGGATAACTAAAGCGGCAATATAGTTGGTCTAACGTCGGACGTTTTCGGTATCCGAAAACAGTCGCCGGGCCTCTCCTCTTCTATCTTCTCAGCCCTTTTCCTTCTGCACTACCTCTCACCGCCAGGCCCTACCTAACCTCTCTCGTCAGCCCGCGGACCTCCTCCCGCGCGCGTCCGAAATCTGTCCCGGACCCGACCCGGACAGTCGTTACCGCTGTGTCCGGATCATCCCCAAACATCTACAAAACGTCTCCGTTTTCTTATTTTGACTCCCTAGCCTATTTTTCCTGACCATCTGATTTTGATCAGAGGGACAAGATAGCCCCTAACCTAACCCGTGGTGTATATATTCGTCCACCCCCAGTCCATTTTGGTCAAACCCTAGAAATTAGGGGACTTGTCCCTGCCGCCGCCGCCGCACTCTTCTCCCAAATCCCCATCGGGATCCACCCCGATCCACCCAACTAGCGAGCCCCTCCTCCTCTCAATCCTATCCCACCAACCAGAGCTTCACCTGAAGCCAGCGCGCCTCCCGATCGAGCCGCTCGATCTGCTGCACCCGAGCGCGCCTGCCTCCCCTGCTCCTTCTTATTCCCTTTCCTCCTCGGTCTCCCTCTCTCTCATGCCGTTCCTCCTCTCTCTCAGGTACCCCTAGACCGCCCATGAACGCAAGTCCACAAGCTCTGTCGCTGCAGGGAACGAGGAGCATGCCGCCCCGATGCATGGATGCCGGCCTTCAGGACTCGTCTTCGACCAGTCCGAGCAGAGCCTCCTCCGCACCACTTCTCCTCCCGTCGCCTCCGCCTCGTTCCAGGGAGGGACGCCCTCGCGCCGCCGCACCAACTTCCGGATCCTCCGTCCTCCGCCAAGTTCCTACCGCCGCCGCTTACTTGCAAGTCCAACCGCGCGCCAGCTCTCCTGCTTTGAGCGCAGAAGCCACCATGACGCCTGACGCCATGGACGACGACCTCCTAGAGTCCGGTCCGCCCCGCGCTGCCTCCCTTCATTCCCGTCGAAGCCTACGCCAAGTCCCTCGCAAGACACCGCCCTGCTGCCCGGTCCCCCTCGCGGCAAGTCCGCCGCTGCAGTCCCCTACCGCTGCTGTCTGCTTCGTCAGATCGCGCGAGAGGAGCTCGCCCAGTCTAGCCGCGCGTTGACCGCGCTGGCCAGCTGCATGGGCCGGCCTCCTCTCCCGCTGCGGCCCAGCTACTCCCAGGCTCCTCCGGCCCAGCTCCCATTGTGAGCCTGCCAGCCTTCACGGGCCTTGGCCCATGGTGAGGCTAGCTCCGACACCCTCTTGTTTTTCTTTCCTCATGTTGGGCCAGCCTCTGTTTCGGCCCGCTATATTTTTTTCCCTCGCCCTGCGAATTTTGCCAATATTCCAGAGTTTACGGTTTTACAGAAAAACCCCTAGTCTTCATGCATATAATAACTTATGAATAATGCTTCATATGTAATAACTTTATATATGAAACTTGACTAGAATTTCATCTAGTTTAATAATTTGCAACTTTCATCTATGTTTAAAATGCTTAAAATGTTGTTTGTTTAAATTTTGCTCCTATGCCATGTTAAAATGCTTTAATCCATAACTTAATAATCGCAGCTCCAAACCTAATAAACTTTATATGTAAATGGGGTAGAAAAATGCATAGTTTAACATGGTGGCATCTCTTTGCATGTTTAACAACTCTAAAATTGTGTTTAGGGCAGAACAGTACCATAACTGAAATATGCACATGGGGACTTTCTGGAATTGTTGTTCGTTGTTTCCGGCCTCATTTAAACTTGACTAGATAGGTAGTTTTAATTTGCTTCACCCTCTTGCCATGTTTAACAACATTTAATATTGTTGGGTACATAACCGAGATCGAACTAAATAACTTGAATGTGGTTTTTCGTCAATATGCGACGGAGTTGCATGTTGAGCTCCACTTAATTTGTAGGATTGTTTGTGCATTTTTCCATGCCATGCCTCATTAAACCAGACATGCATCATACTTGGTTGTGCATCATATCATGCTTATGTGGTGGTTGTTTACTATGTTGTTTGCTTCTTTCTGGTGTTGCTTCTTCGGGTTGGTTCCGATAACGTTGCGTTTGTGAGGATCCGTTCGACTACGTCCGTTTATCTTCTTCATGGACTCGTTCTTCTTCCTTGCGGGATTTCAGGCAAGATGACCATACCCTCGAAACCACTTCTATCTTTGCTTGCTAGTTGCTCGCTCTTTTGCTATGCCTATGTTGTGATACCTACCACTTGCTTTATCATGCCTCCCACATTGCTAAGCCAAGCCTCTAAACCATCTTGTCCTAGCAAATCGTTGTTTGGCTACGTTATCGCTTTGCTCAGTCCCTCTTATAGCATTGTTAGTTGCAGGTGAAGGTTGGAGCTTGTTCCATGTTTGAAACATGGATATTGGTTGGGATATCACAATATCTCTTATTTAATTAATGCATCTATATACTTGGTAAAGGGTGGAAGGCTCGGCCTTATGCCTGTTGTTTTGTTCCACTCTTGCCGCCCTAGTTTCCGTCATACCAGTGTTATGTTCCTTGATTTTGCGTTCCTTACACGGTTGGGTTATAATGGGAACCCCTTGACAGTTCACCTTGAATAAAACTCCTCCAGCAAGGCCCAACATTGGTTTTACCATTTGCCACCTAGCCTTTTGTTTCCCTTGGGTCGGCCGGCTCAAGGGTCATCTTTATTTAACCCCCCCGGGCCAGTGCTTCTCTAAGTGTTGGTCCAACTGAGCGATGTCCGGGGCTACCAGGGGCAACTCTGGGCTGGCCTACCTGACGTCTTGCTCATCCGGTGTGCCCTGAGAATGAGATATGTGCAGCTCCTATCGGGATTTGTCGGCACATCTGGGTGGCTTTGCTGGTCTTGTTTTACCATTGTCGAAATGTCTTGTAACCGGGATTCCGAGCCTGATCGGGTCTTCCTGGGAGAAGGAATATCCTTCGTTGACCGTGAGAGCTTGTGATGGGCTAAGTTGGGACACCCTTGAAGGGTTTTGAACTTTCGAAAGCCGTGCCCGCGGTTATGGGCAGATGGGAATTTGTTAATGTTCGGTTGTAGAGAACTTGACACTTAATTAAAATGCATCAACCGCGTGTGTAGCCGTGATGGTCTCTTCTCGGCGGCGTCCGGGAAGTGAACACGGTGTTGCAGTTATGTTTGACGTAGGTTGTTCTAGGATCACTTCTTGATCATAGTTTCTCGACCATGCTTTGCCTTCTCTTCTCGCTCTCATTTGCGTATGTTAGCCACCATATATGCTAGTGCTTGCCGCAGCTCCACCTCACATACCTTTTCCCTACCTATAAGCTTAAATAGTCTTGATCGTGAGGGTGTGAGATTGCTGAGTCCCCGTGACTCACAGATACTTCCAAAACTAGCTTGCAGGTGCCGATGATACCGTGCAGGTGACGCAACTGAGCTCAAGGAGGAGCTCGATGAAGATCGTGTTCGTTATGTTGTTTCTGTTTCCAGTTGATCAGTAGTGGAGCCCAGTTGGGACGATCGGGGATCTATGTAGCATTTGGGGTAGTCTTCTTTTGTTTTGGCTCCGTAGTCGGACCTTGATTGTATCTGGTTGATGTAATGCTTTATTCATGTATTATGTGAAGTGGCGATTGTAAGCCAACTATGTACCTCTTTTCCCCTTATTCATTACATGGGTTGTTGTGAAGATTACCTCACTTGCGACATTGCTTTCAATGCGGTTATGCCTCTAAGTCGTGCTTCGACACGTGGGAGATATAGCCGCATCGAGGGCGTTACAAGTTGGTATCAGACCCTTCCCCGACTTAGGAGCCCCTTGCTTGATCAAATCGTTGGCGTTGTTGAGTCTAGAAAAATGTTTTGAGTCATTTAGGAATTATATATCGGAGAGTTAGGAATTCTTTTTACTCCTCAGTCCCTTCGTCGGTCTGGTGAGGCATCCTGACGTAGAGTTTTAACTCTTCTCTTCTCAAATTTCACTAAATATTTTTTTAGGATCACATGGGTATCTTGGAATCGTTCCGATGGTTTTGTGACGAGAACATTGTTCTTGGTGCCTCCTGACATTTAGGGGTTGTGGCAGTGTCCCAGGGAGTTGAGCTCCGATGTGTTGTCGTCACAATTTTATCGTTGCAGTTCTGGAATACCTGAGTTTCGACAACATCGAAAATCTCTTTTATGCAGTTGTTGGTGAGATAACCTCGACGCCACCCTGTACTGGGGCGGGAGTTCGGGAGTATTGCCATAACTCGTATAACGGATGCTTTTCGAAGGTTGAGGTAAACAATTTCCGAAGGTTTCTTGGTTATGTGTTGAAGGATGGATACAGCTGGATGTAGGATTTGTTAGTTTTGGGTGAGATATTATGCTTCCCCTGTATCCCCAACACCTGATTGCATAACCAGAAAATTTTGGGAGTTTATAAGTGGGAATTCAAGTAGCTCTTAGGATATCTTTCCGACAGATGTATGATATGAAATTGGGGTTCGACATCTAGTGGTCCGCCTATCCATGCTTGGTTTTACAAAGAGTCCTTCGATATTTGGCTCACACCCCAACACTAGGATTATGGTATCCAAAGGGGTCAGAGTTTGATCTAGTTGGATTCTCGGATGCTGATTATGCTAGTGACAAAGTGGATCGCAAGTCTACATCAGGCACATGTCACTTTCTGGGACGATCACTTGTATGTTGGTCTTCAAAGAAGCAGAACTGTGTATCTCTCTCCACTGCTGGATCTGAATACATTACTGCTGGATCTTGCTACGCTTAGCTTCTATGGATGAAGAAAACACTCAAAGACTATGGCATTCATGTGAAGCAAGTGCCACTCTACTGCGACAACGAAAGCGCCATCAAGATTGCTAACAACCCAGTTCAACACTCGAAGACAAAGCACATTGAAATTCGTCATCACTTTCTCAGAGATCATGTCATGAAGGAAGATATTGATATCATACACGTCAACACTGAAGAGCAACTGGCAGATATCTTCACAAAGCCCTTGGATGAGAAGAGGTTTTGCAAGTTACGGTGTGAGCTAAATATCTTGGAATCCTCAAATGTGCTGTGATCAGGCACACATCCTAACACTTATGCATATTGATGACTTAGATGTGCAACACACGAAGTAACGTATGTCTTCAGTCAATGAAGACTTGCATTCTGAGTGTGAATACATTAACGTGGAATTTGACTTCGGAGCGCCACGATAATTGTGCACCGTGTCTGGATCTAATACTTCCTATACGGTGGGTAACGCCACCACCAAATTCTTCCCTAAGAAGTGTTTTTCACATGGCGTTACATTTGCAAAGTCTTCGCTTTCTGTTTGTCTTCAATATTAACACAACTTCATGTTTATCTTCAATGTACTGATTTGGTTTCTGTCCTCTACAACATTCACTTATAGCTATGGCTTCTTGCTGAATCTTTTGAACTAAGTGAATGTGATCGGACCCTAACCCCTCTATGCTTCTTTCTTAAGTCTATCTATCCAAATCATATGCATCCTTGTTAGCAGAAGACACAGAGACAAACATTAATCCGTTTTCGATGCTAAATCCTTCCACCTGAAACCCGGAGAAGTGGGAACGACCACCCGACAATCCAGGCGTGCGTGGGAACGTGGAACAACCTCCAATGTGTTGCATGATAGCCACATGTCCTTCAAATGTGAACCGCTAGGGGCACCTGTGTAATAACACTGTGCCATCCCTGTCCATATAAATACACGCCTCACCCCAGTCATTATCTCTTCTTCCACTCTCGCACAAACCCTAGCGCCACCGCTAGCCCTCGACGACGCCGGCGACGAAGCGCTTAGCTGCCCCAACCTCACCGACGCCGTCCTCACGCCGGCCGCGGACATCGTCTTCTCCGCCGTCGCCGTAGGTGTCCTCCATCGCCAAGTTAGGGCACGGACGATCGAACTGCTCGGCCTCCTCTCCCACTTCGTCTAGCAGTTCCTCGTGTGGTAAATAAAACCTCCTTTTTACAGTCAGTTGATCCGATAGATTCATCCTTTTCAACCACAAGTAGTTTCTGTTCACACAAGTTGGATCTATCTCATACCGCATCTCATAACATTCCTAGTATATTCACTTATGCTTCACAAAGTAGTTAGATTTCTCACTTGTACTTATTCGTGGATTCGTACAAATCTGGAACCAACTCTCTACCTATGAGTGAATGTCTTCGCACTATGAGGTCAATGTCTTCTAAACTGATTTATCTTCAAAAATCTTCTGAGAATGCATATGACCTCTTCCCCTTCCCTCGCACCTTTAATGCTGTCACAGGTACATGTCCGTGGGAGAATCCCTTGGTTCTCATAGTCTGCATTCATTTGCAGAGTTCTTACAACATCATATAAATTCTCCTGAAGCCAGTTCTTGTCTGACCAGTAGACGGAAGACTTTGACAGTTTTGAAGCCTTTCAGTCTAAACTTCATGGCCACAGAGAAATTTGCAAGGAAGGGTGGCAGACAGCGTCGTGGCAACACCTCAAGAGATTTTCCTCCTGACCTCTATGAGGTGTACAAGATAGATCTAGAGGAGGACTACAATCAGCGGAAAACCCGAATCCAATGGATTCAAAGATATTCGGCAGAACAATGGTTCAAGTACAGGTTCGTGACCCAGGAGTATGCTGAGAAAAATGCCATCAAGCGACCGTGGGGAGACATCTTGTACATAAATCTTCAACCTAGATCCAGAGCTGAAGCCATTGAACAAGGCTTCTATCCTTGCATGGTCCGTGGACCACAGCCTGCCGATGCAGACCCATCTTCGCTGCTATGGTGCCGTGACGACAATCTGTTCAAGCGCAACTTCCAGTTTGCCAAGAACTCAGCCAAAGCAAACAAGAAGTCATGGGGACTAGACTTCAATCCAGGCCCCTCTACTCCTCGTGCTGACGGCACACGCGAAGCTGAACCCAATCTGGTTGGGCCCTTCTATAACTTAGGGTCTCATTACTCACATACAGGTTCAAGGGGCAGTCGTGGATCAACTTGCAGACGATGCTTAATCTAACGAAGCGCCTGCACCACCGAAGCCAAAGAAGCTGAAGAAACCTAAGGCTTCGAAGCCTGCCCCTGCACCAAAGGTTTCACGGGCGAAGCCTCTGGCCACTGAACCTCCTGAACACAGTGTGCAGTCTGAAGATCTGTCACACATCTCCAAGCCCTCCAAAGTGAATATGCCCATGCAACCCACCAGCCAAGCACTGACCCCTGCTGCTATTCTGCGCAACGAGAATGACGCCATTGATCTGTCCAGCGACGACAACCTTGGCGATGATGCTCTTGAGTAGTTGATCAAGAGCAAGCAAGAGGCAGAAATCTTTAATGACCTTCCTCTCTTTGATGTTGAAATCATAAACAAGTTCATTTATGAGTGGTTTGACAGCCCAAATGTTAGCTTTGATGATCTTCAGCTTCCCATTGGCCTCAGCGTCGCCTTCCATAGAGCCATTGCTGCTGAGCTGGCTCTAGCTCAGAAAATTGTTGAGCTGAAGCATAAGATAGATTATGAAAAGGCTCAGTTCAAGAAGCATATGGCCAAGCTCAATGTTGAAGACATTCAGAACTTCCAGGTCATGATGCATGAGCTCAAGGAAGCATTCCGAACGAAACGCAAAGAAGCCAAAGGTTCTCGTAAGCACATGAAGGATCTTGCTGCTAAATGTGTTCAGGGATACAATGAAGCTGAAAAGCGTAAGGCTTTGGGGCGACCAGGCATAGACCCCAGAATGGCGACCAAGAAGAAGAAGAAGCCAGCTATGGCAGAACCCGAAGCACCAAGGCAGGAAGTACATCCAATTGTCTTCCCAGCCAATATGACAGGCTCGAAGCCTAAGGTCCCCACGGTGGCTTCAGAACTGAAGAAAACAAGGGCAGCTAAAGCTGTAGCCAGAAAGAGCAAAACCAAGGCCACCACTGATGATGCTCCTCCAAACAAGAAACGCAAAACCAAGAAGAGAGACCGGGCTGCTCCCACAGAGCCCCTTGAGGTCGAGCCAATCTCACTGGCTCGTCCTGCATCTGAAAATCAAGAACGCCAAGTGGTAGTTCATGAGCCTGCTTCCACAGAGGCTCATGAAGCTGAAGACAATCCAGTTGTTGACCCCACCGCAGCTAAAGACATTGGTCCTCACGACAATGTTGAAGATGATGAAGTCCTTCCTCAGATCGAGCACCAGTTGGTATCATCGCCTGTGCTCACGCACAACGAACTCATCAGCATTGGTCGTCCTCTGACGCCAACTGCTCAGGATGCATCGTGGGCTGATCACCCACAACGACAAGACACCCCAAGTTCTCCCCAATCACAAGTCACCTCACCCGTGCAAGCCGACGATGACTTTGAGGCCCAGCAAACTCCATCTCCGCAACCGTCACCAGCATTATGCAGGCTTCGCAAAGGTCCGAGGCCCCAAGTCACTCCCACTGTGCATGTGTCAGAGTCTGAAGCCAAAACCGCTGAAGATATTCCGGCTGCATCAGCCGATGAAAGAGAAGAACCAAGAGTTGAAGTAGAAAGAGTTGCTACACCCTCGTCCCATCAAGATGTTGTTCTCGAGGAGAACGTGTCCGACCCTCCAGCTTCTGAAGTGGAGGTTAACAATTCTGAGGCGGCCACCAACATCAACACTGAAGCCAATGACGTTGTCATGGCTGAAGTTAATGGGGCGCCTGAAGCTATTGCGGTGCCAGAAGTGCATGTACCTGAAGCCACTGCAGCGCCCGAAGCCAATACTGAAGCACCTGAAGCCAATGTGGCCCCTGAAGCCCAGATCGACGACAATGTCAATGCTCCTGTACCCCCTCCAAGACCTCATACAATTGAGCCAACATTTGATCATGGTCAGCCTATTATGGTCCGATGGCCCATTCTGGTTCCTTCACCTGCTGCGGGTCCACAATTTGACTATCGTGTCGAGCACAGACCTCCCGTCCAGAAGCCCAAGCCAAGACTTCCATGATTCCCAGGCACTGCAACTTCACCTGGGGTCTTCAATGTGAATGTCTTCGTGGCACACAACACCTTCTTCAACAGCGCCAAGAACCCTTACACCAAACCTCACATTTCATCAGATTGGTTCTGGAGCTATCAGCAATGCAGCTACTATTCCTGCGTCTTATACAATCAAGGGCGCATATTTCCACATATGCGTCTCAACACTGAAGCTATAGCTGGCCTGCCTTGAAGAAGCGTTGGATTGCTTCAAAGACGCTGGACTACTGCAGTTTGTCACAAATAAGGAACACTGGAATGAAGAGCTTCTCCTACAGTTCTATGCAACTCTTCACATTCGAGGCTACAACAGGGATCCAAAGACTTGGGTCCTTGAGTGGATGACATGCAATGTCCATCATGAAGCCAAAGCTCTTGATATCATTGAGCTCACAGGCCTGCCCACTCCTGGTGAATACTATGAACCAGGTTGTCAACAACACCAGAATGCTTTGGAGAGCATCTTTAAGAAGCCAGAACCCAACATGAGCCAAATGTTGAGCATGATGAAGCCTTTGCCTTACGATGCTGACTACCCATCTGAATTCTTTGTTGAAGACCTAGAGTATCTGCCTCGCACCATTTGTCATATCATCAGAAAAACTCTATGGCCCGTCAAAGGACATTCATCTGCAGCGATGCTTGAAGGAGCAATGAAGACTTTGGTCTTCTATATCTTCAATGGCATCAGCTTCAATGCTCAAGACTTATTCGTCAGGCAGTTGGCTGCATCAGGCTCCGACATTTTTGGTCTGAAGTTCTATGCTCCACGAGTAATATGACTTATCAAGCTTCACTCTGCCATTAACTATCAGCCGTCTGCACGCAATCATCTTGTCTTCTTGCCAGAGGTTGATCTGTCTGTTGAAGCTATTTACCCAGAGCCTGCTAAGGATCCCATTTATCTTCACAATGTTGATCAGCAAAGCTTCACCCAGCCCATTGAAGGAGTTCAGGTAGTCTCGCGCGTTTATCCCTTGGCTGGCAACACACGTGCCCCTCGCGCTCAAACTGACGCCACTGGTAGCACCATTGCCCAAAGGCCTCGAAGGCGATCTCGTGTTTTAAATGACCGAGAGCTTCTTGTCGCACTACACCAGAAACAGGACAAACATCATGACTGGCTTAAGTGTCAGATGCAAAGCCTCTTGGTGGATGTCAACCGCATTCGAAATCTTGCCACCAAGAATGCCTTTGTCACTCATGAAACCTGTCGGAGGTCGTGGAAGAGTTTGACATTGCTTAGTGCTGAAGCTGATATGCAAGACGATGGATTCACCGAAAGATTCAAGTTTGACTCAACTCCTCCCAGGAATGCTCACTTGCGTCGGACTCCCTCACTTGAAGACTCTGACTATTCGTCCTCAGCTGCGACAGTGAATGCCAGAGTCATCGATGACCAAGATGATGCAACTTCACCTCCTCCAACTTCAGCGCGTGTCGACACTGTACCAAGTTCTTCTGCACCACCGGACCTCAACGACGACCCTGCTGCCTCGCCTGCACCTCATGGGAACGAGTAGGCACTCTATGTCTTCAAACCTTTTGGTCCTTACTGACAAAAGGGGAGAAGCATATGAGTTGATAGTCTTCAAGCGGGTCCATATGGGTGGTTGCTTTACCTTTTTCTACTTTTGCCAAGTGCTTACAACTCTTGCTTTTCGATACATTTGGTTCTTCAAGTTGTAACGCTTAAACTCGATGGTCGTCTGCTACTTATTTGCTATTCTGTGATGCGATGATAAATTCCGCATGTGTGATGATAACTTCCGCACTTAGGTCATTTTGCAGACGTCCATTTTTCTTTATGCATGCCATTATCTTTGTTACATCAAATCATGCATGATGAATTGTCATCATAAGTTGAAGAGGATCTTCACAAGTACAACCTGCCATGTGCATTTGCATTCCAAGAGGAAATTACTTATATGCACATCTTCAAGGGGAGCCTTTGCCACTTATGAAGACAATACCCTATCCTTTACAATTTCACATATTTTATTCCTCGTTGAAAACTTCAACCATTTTGTCATCAATCACCAAAAAGGGGGAGATTGTAAGTGCATCTAGTGCCACCCCTAGTTGGTTTTGGAGTATTGACAACAAACCTGGTTGAGGGACTAATGTGTTTGTGAGAATTGCAGGATAACACATGTAGAAGTCCCTCATTGATTCGGTTTTCCTACCAGAGATGACCCCTAAAAATGTATGAAGACATTGAAGTCAAAGGTGGTATGTGAAGACATTCACATTGAAGACTATGACAAGAGAAGACATCGCGTGAAGACTATGGAGCGTGAAGACTTAGTTGTTTCGTCGTTGTTTTTCTTCTTTGTTGAGTCATAGGAACCACCGTACTGTTAAGTGGGGTCCAAGAGAACCAGTCAGAATGACTGAAGTGATACTTAACCAAAATCCTATGTCTTCGAGCGAAGACAATGAGAGCAAATCTTATCCAGAGCTGGATAAGTCAGCCTTGCTTGTAGCCCAAGTAAAGTTGCCGTGTGTGTTTGAAATCTGATCATTGGAACATGTGTCAGTTCCTTAGTGACTCAGGGTCATTTCGGACAAATCAGGTTGGGTTGCCTAGTGGCTATAAATAGCCCACCCCCTACAACCATAAACGGTTGGCTGCTCAGAGTTAGTGTACGCTTTTGTCGTTTGAGAGCAACCCACCTCGAAGCCTTTGAGAGAGAATTCCTTGTGAGGATAAAGCCCTAAACACCCAGAGCCAAAGAGTGTTAGGCATCACTTAAGTATGCCTGTTTGTGTGATCTGAAGACTTATTACACTTGAGGACTGTGAATCCTCCAGCCGGTTAGGCGTCGCGTTCTGAGCATCCAAGAGTCATTGTGGATTGCCGGTGAACGAAGTCTATGAAGGTTTGGAAGTCTACCTTGAAGACTCACCAGAGTGATTGGGCGAGGACTGGGTGTCCTTAGCTCAAGGGGAATAAGGTGAAGACACAGTCTTCTGAGTTGAATCTCAGCCTCCCTAACCAGACATACAGTTGTCACAGCAACTGGAACTGGTCCAACAAATCATTGTCTTCAACGAGTCACTGGTTCTATCCTTCCCATCTCTTTATTTACAATTGGTCCTTGTGAAGTCATTGCCTGTTTGCATTATCTTTTGTCTTCACTGAGTGACTGCTTGTCTGATTGGCTTCATACTATCTTCCTACCTGATCTATACTGCCTAGCTGCTATTAGTCGTTGTGCTTTCACTTCATTGAATACTTGCCTATGGCTTGCTTAGTGTAGTCTACCTTCCGCTGCATGGTAATAGGTTTATTTCTATCGTTTGTGTTTGAAACTCCCATGTTTTGAAGACTTTCTTAAAAATCACCTATTCATCCCCCCTCTAGTCGATCACTAGCACTTTCAATTGATATCAGAGCAAGGTACTCCCTTGTTCTGTGTGATTCGGTTTAACCACCTGGAGTTTTAGCTATGTCGACTGCAGGGATAATCAAAGTCTCCGCTGCGTGCCCAGTCTTCGATGGAACTGAATATCCCTACTGGAAGAATAAGATGCGCATGCATCTTGAAGCCATTGATGTCGACCTCTGGTATGTCGTCAAGAATGGCGTTCCCAAGGCTAGTGAAGGTGTCACCGCTGCTGATGTCAAGAAGTTCGTTCAACTGGACTCCACGGCCAAGAACATCATCTGTGGTCATCTGACCAAAGGACAGTATGGCCTTGTGAGTGCTCTGGAAACATCTAAGCTAGTCTGGGACTGGCTCTCCAAGGTCAACGAAGGCGTCTCAACCCAGAGAGATCAAAGAATCAGTGTCCTTCGCAACCTCTTCAACCGCTTCAAGAGAAACGACAATGAGAATGTTCAGCTCACGTTTGATCAACTCACTGACATCACAAATGAGCTTCAAGCCCTCGGTGCTACTGAGATCACCAAGCATGAAGTCGTCAAGACACTCATGAGATCACTTGACAGCTTGTTTGACACCCTAGCCCTGATGATTCAAGAACGTCCTGACTTCAAGACACTCAATCCGTCTAACATACTTGAAAGGCTCAACACACATGAGTTTCAGCTTTCTGAGAAAAGCGACATCTACGGTCCCACCTATGGGCGAACTCGTGCCTTGAAGGCAAAAGCTGTCTCCTCATCTGAAGAAGAATCTGACAGCAGTTCCGATGATCCTGAAGACATTGGAAAGGAGCTTGCTATGCTTGTGAAGAAGTTCCAAAAATTCACCAAGAAGAAAGGCTTCAGAAAGTCTTCACGATCAAGCTCAAGGAATGATGAAGCTTCTGCTCATGACTACAAGAAGAGAACATGCCACAAGTGCAAGAAACCTGGCCACTACATCTCCGAGTGTCCGCAGTGGGACAATGAGAACAATAAGAAGAAGAAGAGCAAGGAGTATGATTCTGGTGACAAGAAGAAGAAATACTCAAAGTCTTCTTCCAAGTCTTCCTCAAAGTCTTCATCACACAAGAAGAGCACATCTGGCTAGGCTCGTGCGTTTGTTGGCAAGGAAATGGATTCAGAGGAGGAGTCCACTTCTGAGGAGGCGGAGGAGGAGTCTGAGGAGGAGTCCGATTCTGGCGTTGCAAGTCTGGCTATAGCATACGTTGCCAAGTCCATCTTCAACACTGAAGACAATGACTTTATCACCGACGCCGATGCAAATGACAAGGACTACTCTGCTCCCACATACTGCTTCACGGCACGCGGTGCCAAGGTAAACACACGCACTACTCACTATCAAACATCCAATGAAGATGACTCTGATTGTGGTTCCACACCCAGCTACAAAACACTTGCTAAAATTGCAACTGAACAACAGAAAGCTATGGAACATATTCGAAGATTGTTAGACAAAAGCAATGACCTGTTAGACGCTGAAATGACTCGATCTCAGTCCTTAATTGAAGACATAAAAAATCTTCATGTTAAGTATGAGGAACTTGAAAGTCGTCATGAAACGCTCTCAACAACTCATGAAAAGCTTTCCTATGATTATCTTCAAAGGAAGCAAGATCTTGAGAAATTGAGAGCGGCTCATGAAGATCTTCAAAAGGAAAATGAGTCACTTCGCGCCAAACAAATCAGTTCCGCTCAGGAAGGATTTGAACCACCATGTCTTAAATGCATTGAGCGTGACAACGCTACTTCTATTGCTGAATGTTCTACTGCTGCTACTATTGCAATATCTTCAACTGTTGATGTGGTAACTAACCCCTCTGCTGAGGATACCACTGCTATTGCTGATGAAAATGCTAGGTTGAAGACATTGCTTGAAACAGGGATGTACAAAAGTCTCAAAGGGCATCAGACACTATGTGATGTCCTCAAAAGGCAGATCCTGAACCGAAACCCTAGGAAAGAGGGTCTTGGGTTCGAAAGGAAAATGAATGCTGATGGCTCTTACTGGAAACCTGAGCAGTACCCCAAAACCACATGGGTTGCTGCAAAGGAACCTTCAGTGGATCCATCCACACTATCTGGCTTCACTTGTGCTAATCCCATTGTTATTGATGAATCCTTTGATGCAAACTATAAACTATTTAAGAATCAGAATGGTGAAGTGTTTGCCAGGTATATTGGTACTAACTGCAGGAATGGGCCACCTGTGAAGAAATCTGGGTGCCGAAAAAGTGGTTGGATAATCTTCCTGTGAATGTCGTCATGACACCACAAGTGAAGAAGACAAACCCCAGACCACAGGCTTCATATGGTCCAAAGGCTTCATACAGACAAAGGACTCACCTGAGTCGCACTAATGCAAATGTTTTGCAGGGAAACCATACTCATGCCTATGAATATGAGCGCGTTTCATCAAACCGCCATGTTCATAAGACCAAGAACTACTCTGCTTATTCTTATGAGTACTATTGTCCACCTGCAAGACTATTTGCTAGGGCTCTAAAGCCAAAGTTCTCAGATGCTGCACTTAGTCTCATTGCTTCAAAGCCACCCTTGAAGATGTGGGTGGCTAAGAAAGCTTAAATCTCTTTTGTAGGGAAGGGTCTCCAGCCGAAAATCAAATTCGTCTGAAGCTATTGCTGGGGACCTTAAACATCTTGCAGGGCGCAAGATCAAATGCCCAAATGGTCTTTGTCAGATTTCGGGTTCCGGCAGACCCTTGAGGTTCGAACACTGGGGTGCGCGCGGAGATTTCGCCTTCTACCTACCTGCACCCCTCCGCCTCGCTAAGATCTAAGCTATGGAAAGAACAACACAAGAGACACAAGGTTTATACTGGTTCGGGCCACCGTTGTGGTGTAATACCCTACTCCAGTGTGTGGTGTGGTGGATTGCCTCTTGGTCTGATGATGATGAACAATACAAGGAAGAACAGCCTCGCGAGGGTCTGTTCTTGGCTGGGGGGATGAACTACTAGGAGGAGTTCAGTCACCCTTCTCTCTCTCTCTCTTCTCGATTCTCTCTCTGATTTCGGTCTCAGCTTGTTTCTGGGTTGGCTGATTCTAGCTCCTTCTCGATCCCTTGATCCTCGATCCTCCCTACCCTGGGGGTGGCTAGTCCTATTTATAGGCAATGGCCCTGGGCCTCTTCCCAAATATTGAGTGGGAAGGGCGCCAACAATTGGCCATTTTGAAGGGGAACATCTGGTACACTTATCCTGACTAAAGTTGGTCCTCATCTGCCAAAGACTCTGGTGGTGACGCTGGCTTGGGCTCCACAATGACTTCCTCCCTGCCGTTGGACTGGTCTTGGTCTCGTTGCACCGAAACAGGCGCCTTTGCTTGATGCTCCCGCCTGCACTTGCTCCCTTTGCACCAAAGAGGAAAGGAGGACACTGCGCGGGCTGGCGCCCGCCTGGAGCCCTTGGTCGTCATGGCTTGCGTCACGGGCACCTTGTGAGCTACCCCGCCTTGATCTCTCCGCCTCCTCGCGAGCCGGCCTGATGAGGCCGTGCCTGAGGAAGCTCCGCGTCGTCCGCCCCGCGAGGCTTGGCCCCTCGCGAGGGTCTTGGGTCTGTGTTGATGAAGATGGGCCGTGCTGGGCCCCCCTTTGAGCCACGCCGCAGGCAGGCAAGTATGGAGACCCCCGTTCCCAGAACGCCGACAGTAGCCCCCGGGCCCAAGGCGCGCCCGGACTTGGCCGTGCAGGGAGGCGGAAGGGCAAGAGCGAAGCGCCGCGGGCCCTAACAGCCTGCGGCCTTGGGCGCCGCATGGCGGTTGATTGGACGTGAGCGCCTTAGCAACCGCGCGAGTTGATAAAGGAGCGACATCTGCCTAGGCTTTGCTTTTTGCTTTCTCCGGTTGCTGCTCAGATCCCCTTTCTTGCGCCTCTCCTTCCTTCCTCCAAAATTTCCAGATCTACTCCGACCGCGTGACCTAGGAAGCCATGGCGCCTCGTCAGTCCCCGGCCGTAGCTTGGTACTCGTCTGCCCTGGACTCGCCGAATGTGTCGGAGGCGAGCCTCGCCCGGTTGCGCCGGATGGCGGCGGCGCGGGGCATCGACAGGGCGAAGGTGTTCAAGGCCGGCTCCACCACCCCTGAGGGCCAAGGGAGCACCTTTTATCCGTTCTTCGTAAGCGCCATTGCTGCTGGCCTGGTGCCTCCCTTCTCCGAGTTCTTCTTCTCTATCCTCCGCCATTATAAGCTACAGGCTCTGCATCTCCACCCCAACTCCGTCCTTCTCCTGGCAATCTTCGCCTATTACTGTGAGGCTCACGTGGGGGTGCAGCCCTTAGTGGCCTTGCTGCGCCACTACTTCTACCTCCGGACCTCTCGCGGTCCTGCTTCCGCGTGCGCGAGCTTCATCGCGTACGGTGGCGCCATTGCCATTTCGAACCCCGGGAAAAGGATTGAGGGCTTCAGGAGCAAGTGGGTCTTGGCAGATGCTGGGCGCATCCACCCTCGGCTGATCTTGCCCATGGAGCAACCCACGAGCTCCAGCGATTGGGGTCGAGCGAAGCTCGCAGACCCCCGCGCGAAGTTGGTGTTGGAGAAGATGGACGCGGATCTGAGGCCGGCCAACATGGCGGCGGCGAAGCTGACCGGCGCGTCGCTGCTGAGGGAATTCCTGGAGCACCAGCTGGATCTGCTTTGGCAGTATTCACTTCTGATGTGGAGGCCCCATCCGAGCCCCGCGGCCTTGGCCGACGGAGATCTGGCTGCGGTCCTCCAATCTCTGGTCGGGGGCGATGTGGCGAGGTTGGAGGGCGCTCCTACGCCCTTGTTCCTCCGCGACGACTGGGAGCAGGTAGTGGAGTCCATGCCTGTCTTCAACGGGGACGGGCCCGTGCCCATGGAAACTCCCGAGGAACCGGTAGACGTGCCCTCCGACGACTCCAGCGAAGAGGAGGAAGGAGGGGAGCGGGAAAAAGGGCCTGACTCCGAGGCGACTGACGGAGAGTCGAGGGCTCCCCTCCCCCGGCGCAGGTCCCGCGTTCTCCGCCTCTCTCCGAGCGATGACAACGAGGATGATGACGAGCAGGACGGCAGGAGCTTGCCCCCGATCCCGAAGAAGGACAGGACCGGGCTGATCTCCCGCGGGTCTACCCCGGCCCCAAGGCGGACCGCAGACGCACCTTCCGCTTCCAAGCTTCCTGAGGTTGACCCTTCCAGCCGGCTTTCGGGCTTCAAATTTGGCCGGAGGCCGCTTGAGCTCACTGGCGACGACCGTAAGCGCTTGATTCTTGTCTTTATTTCTTGTTTTGCTTCTGAGGCTTGACGTCCGCATCTCTTGGATACGTTGGCGCCCGCAGCAAAGAAGCCGAAGGGAGCTCCTGAGGTTCCATCCGTGGCAGCGCCTCTGCCCGCGAAGGAAGGTGACCGCGGCGCGCGGGCTTCTCTTGCCCGGTCGTCCTCGTGAGGCCTGGCTGAGCCGGCTGGGGTGAGCTCAGCCCCCATGGCCCAAGTGACTCCCGAGGTGCCTTTTCCTGCTGCCGCCACTACAGCCGTTGGGGCACCGCAGGCTCCGCCTCAGGATGCTGTGGCCGCGCTGCCGCCTTCTCCTTCTACTCCACCGACTGCTGTCTCTCCGATTCCTCCTGCCGTTCTGGATCGTGCTGCTGCTGAGCTGGACCGGCTGCGGCAGGATCTTCTTGGCACCGACCCTCGCTTGGTGGTCGGGCGCTTAGAGCTGGCTTCAGGATGGATTCGCTCCGACGCTTCGATTCAGGCGGCGCTGGTCCAGGCCTCGACGGCTTGCGATGAGGAGAGTTAGGCCGTCCTTGAGGCGAAGGCTACTCGTGACGCAGCCCTGGGGGAGGTGGTCGACGTCCATGGTCGCTGCAAGGCACTGGAGGACGAGCTGCAAGGCCTGCGGAACCAGATCGCGAAAGAGGTCCGCCTTCGCCAAGAGCAGGAAGAAGGCGTGAAGGCTCGTGAGGCGGCCGTCAAAGAGAGGGAGGTCAAGCTTAGGAAGCGCCGCGACCGCCTAGGCGCGCTGGAGCAGGAGTTGGGGGCGAGGAAGGTCGAGCTGGACGACAAGGCCCAGGTTCTTGCCGAGGGCCGCATGGCCTTCACGGAGATGGAGGCGAAGGCTCGCTCCTCGCTGAGGACGCTTTACGACAGCGGCCTGGAGAGCCCGCTGGCTCGCGCCGAGGACGGCCCCGCCAAGCTGCTTCCCTTCCTAGTTCGCGCTCTTGAAAATGTCGCCCTTGGCCTTGGCCCCACGGCCGAGGCCGAGGCGCGTGTCCTGTCTTCTGCAGCGCTGACGCGGGTCCTCACCCACATCTACCTTCGCGATCCCGGTGTTGACCTCGACAGCCTGCTGGAGCCAGTAAGCGGCGAGTGTGCCGCTGCCGCTGCCGAGGCTGTGAAGGGTCGTGCGGAGGCTCTGCTGGGGAAGTTTCGGGCCTTCAGCACCAAGCCGAAGCAAGGCGCTGCCGACCCCACTGCTCCATGAGGCGAACCCACTCTGTGCTGCTCCACCGCCGACAAGTGACTCCGTTGCGGCTCCTGTCCTGCCTTTAATTCCTGCACATGTATCATGCCTCGGGGAGGCGTTTAAACTTGCGCTTGGCATTGAGATAACAGTGTGGACTGTAATATTTGCTTTTGAATTCCTTGAAATTTACGCTTTTCCTTCCTACTTGCTTATGTTCTACGCCGGCAGAGCCCGGCCCCGCGCATACCTCAGCCGCCGTTAGCCCCGACCGGAAACCAGGACGGGACCAAGGAGTGAGGGGCTATGTGACAAGTTAGGCTCCTGAGTCGCGATGCTCAGGAGTCCCCCTTGGCGCACGAACAACAAGTAGGGAGGTGTGATGTGGGTGGATCTACCGTTCTACGTCTGCAGAGCCCGGCCGCGCGCATACCTCAACCGCCGTTAGCCTTTCGGAACTAAGGAGTGAGGGGCTACGTGACCAGTTAGGCTCCTGAGTCGCGATGCTCAGGAGTCCCCCTTGACGCTCAAACGGCCTTCGTACCTTGGCTCCGCTCGGGGAGAGATGCGCGACGAACCAGGCCCGGGTGGGCCTGGCTGGGCGGCGTGCGTCTGGGCGTGACCCAGGTGCAGCCCCCGTGCCCAGCCCCCTCGCACGGCACTCCCGAGGGGAGGCGTTACGATGAGGCTAGACACTGAGATCTAGGCTCCCTGAGGTTGATGCGGCCCGGGGGCCACCCTCAGTTGTTTATCACCAGCGTGGAGCATAGCGCTTCCATATGTGTACGGGCATAGCCGCTCCTCGGCAGTGTTGTCAGCCAGCGCGGAGCATGGTGCTTCCACTGGTACGTGGGAGGGGGCCCCCCTCCGAGAGGAGCCCCCGGGGCGTGTACAGCCCCGCCCTGACACGTGGCTGGCACGGTAGGGCTTGGCGAGGTGTATCTGGGCACCCGTGAGCCAGCGCGGGACTCACGGGGCCCTACCTCTAGGCGGGTTGCGCCTGGCACTAGGCCTTATCTTGTGATGTGTCCCTGCAAATTTGGTTAGATGCCGGCACTCTACGTCCTCGGGTCCCGGCCCTCGAGCTGGTCTCAGCCGTCGCTGGTATGCCAGGTCGCGATGCCGTGGACAAGGCCAGAGGGTGAGGGCTGGAGAGCCAGTAAGAGCCCTGAGTCGCGATGCTCAGGTACCACCCCTTTAACGTGCAAGTGGTCGGCATGGAGAAGAAGAGGTGCCGTGGACCGGCATCAAATAATCAAGCATGGTGGGTCAAACGCATAACCGGAAATAAACACAAAAGGGATACATGCCGCTGGGTCTGGCCCGAGCGACTTGGGGATGATGCAGACCAAGGGGCGCCCCCAACAAGGTAAGCTAACAACATGAAATAAAAGGGATACATGCCGCAGGGACGGACCCACGCGGCCTGGGAATAATGCAGCCCTGGGGGGCGCTCCCAGCTGGAAGTAAAACTTGAAAGATGTCACTTGATGATGTTGAGGACGAAGGAGTGTTGGTGTAGTAGACTCGGTGGGCTGCGGAAGCCGATCCTCACGAGCCCCCAGGCCCAGGGGCCTCGGGAGGCTCCGGAGGCGCTGGTGGCTCCTCGCGGACCATCTCCATCTCCGCCAGGGCTGCGGAACGCCTGGCCTCTTGAGCCTCCATGATGTCCCTCATGAGGCGCTGGTACGTGGCAGCCGCATTCGACAAGCTGTAAGGCATGCGAACGTAGCTGTGGGGTGGACCTCTGCAGCGCCCCACTCGCGAGGGCCAGAGGCGCTCCAGAGAGGTGACTCGATTGAGCCCTGGTATGTCGATGCAGACGCGCAGCCCACCATCCTCGCCTGGATGGGGAGCCACTGCTGGTAGGCGGCGGCCGCCTTTCATGACTCTTGACTCCTGTAGCTCCTGAATGGCCTTGCTGACGAACTCCTGAGGGTCTGGCTCTCATTGCCTTACTCCTTCTTGAGGGAAACGTGCTTCGAAACATGTCTCCATGTGGTGCCCAAGCGCCTCCCTCGTGACCCTAGCCAGGTCGGTGGCCCTCCAGGGGAGAGCCCCCGAGCCCTGCCTAAGGAGGGCGCCGGGCGTGCTTTCCTATGCGATGGAAGGAGGTTCCCCCTGGGTAGGCGCGGGCCCAGAGGGGCCTGCCTCCTGAGGGGCCGGGCCGGACGATGTCTTCTTCTCCTTGGGGGCGGTCTCGGGAAGCCTCCCGCTTCCGCGATCCGGGTCTTCCAGTGATGCGGCCTGGAAGGCTCGTTCCAGGGAACACACCGCGTCCTTCTCTTCACAGGGCACCGTGATGACTCCGCCACTTCCTGGCATCTTGAGGACGTTGTAGCCGTGGTGAGTTACGGCCATGAACTTGGCCAGCGCTGGGTACCCAAGGATGGCGTTGTACGGCAGGCGAATGTGAGCGACGTCGAAGTCGATGAGCTCGGTGCGGTAGTTGTCGCGTGCCCCGAAGGTGACAGGGAGGCGGACCTGCCCAATCGGGACCGTGGAGCCGTCGGTGACTCTGGAGAAAGGCTTGGTTGGCTGAAGTTGGCTGTAGGGCACTTGGAGATTGTTGAATGTTTCCATGGACAGGATGTTGAGCCCTGCCCCACCATCGATGAGGGTCCTGGTGACCACCACGTTGCTGATGACTGGGGAACAAAGCATCGGGAGGACTCCGGCTGTAGCCGCACACTTGAGATGATCTGTTGAGCTGAACGTGATGGTGCACGCCGACCACCTGAGAGGACGCGTGGCTTCGATCTTGGGGAGGACTGCATTCACTTCGCGGGCGAACTTCTTGAAGATGCGTTGAGAGGCCGGGGCTTGAGCCCCGCCCAGGATGCAGGCGATCGCACGTGGCTCTTGGAAGCCCCCAGCCCCCTCGTCCTGATGGCGGTCCTCGTTTCTCCTTGGCTGCAGCGGCAGCGGAGGGAGGCCTGCGTTGCCTTGCAGGTGATCCTCGTGAGGCTGATCCCTCCAGTCTCCCTCGCGAGGCGGGTCTTGCCAGCGATCCTCGCGAGGTTGATCGCACCACCCTTGGCGCAGGCCGCGGTCTTCCCAGCGTCCTGCGTTCCTTCCTCCTCCTCGACCGTAGCCCCGGTCACCGTGGACGGGGCGACAACCGATCCTTCCTTCTCGCACGGCTCGGAGCTCTTGACATTCGTTGGTGTTGTGGGTGTGGAGGTCGTGGTACACACAGTACCGACTACCCTTGGAAGGTTCGGGCTGATCTCTGCCCCGCTTGGTGTCTGGTTCTGCCGCGAGCACGGCAGCCCCCTTGTGCTTCACATCCTTGGCCTTGGGCTTCTTCTCTTCTGGGTCTGCGGCAGGTAGCTCGAGGAGGGAGAGACGCCCTTCCTCAGCCCTGGCGCACTTGGTTGCCAAGTTGAACAACTCCAAGGAAGTGCACAGGTCTTCATGCATCGCCAGCTCCTCCTTCATCTTGACATCGTGCACGCCGTCGGAGAAGGCTGAGATGATGGCCTCCTCAGTCACCTTGGGAATCTTGAGGCGTGCGTTGTTGAAGCGCTGGATGTACTTCTGTAGGGTATCTCCAGGTTGTTGCTTGATGCGGCGCATGTCGCTCACGGCGGGTGGCCGGTCGCGAGTACCTTGGAAGTTGGCGATGAAGCGGGTGCGCATCTCGTCCCAGGAGGAGATTGTGCCTGGAGCCAGGTTCAGGAGCCAGGTGCGGGCCCCGTCCTTGAGCGCCATGGGAAACCAGTTCGCCATGACCTTCTCGTCTCCGTTGGCAGCTTCGATGCCCAGCTCATAGAGCTGGAGGAACTCCGCAGGGTCGGCCGTGCCGTCGTAACGAGGAGGCAGGTCTGGCTTGAACTTGCCGGGCCACACGACGCTACGTAGCTCGGTGGTGAAGGCGCGTCAGCCTGCTGTGGACATAGGAGGCCTTGGGTGACGGAGAGCTTGGTCTTGCATGTCCCCATCGCTGTAGCTGGGAGCAGCGTGGGGTCTTGATGTGCAGGAGCAGGAGCATGGTCGCGACATGCTGGAGCAGGGAGCGCCCGGGCAGCTTCTTGCGGGCGAGAGACTTCTTGGCAGCTCTGCTCTTGCCGCGCTGGCACCTGACGGAGCGGGTTCCGCCCAGGGGCCATGTGCCTTGGAGCCATGGCGCCTTCTTGAGGAGGAGGCGGCCGGGGCACCGCCGGAGCTTCGTCGCCTGCGCGGGGCGGGGTGCGGTGCAGCGGAACGGACGACGCAGGAGAGCCCCCTGCGGCGCGGACGAGCTCGGCGACACGGTCGAGCCATTCTTCGTAGACGTTGTCGACGGGACGGTAGCGCAGGAGCTCCTTTGCCGTGATGAGCGCAGCTCGAGCCTCCATGGGTGCGTGGAGCGCGCGGGGCGAAGAACCAGCTGGGGTGAGCGAGGGAGTAGCGTTGCGGCCGTCTTGCCACACGGACGGATGCTGAGACGACGCCTGCTTCTCGTACCCCGCCGGGCCGGTGGTGGCGTTGACGGCAGGTGACGGGGAACGGCGAGGACGCCCGCCAACAGGAGCCGTCTGGGCGACGCGGGAAGCGAGAGCGGCCCGGTGCTCGGCGCGGGCCCGACGAGCGTCAGACATGGGCGCGATGGTCGGAGGAGAACGGGGTGGTGGAAGACGAATTCCGGCGCACCCCTACCTGGCGCGCCAAATGTTGGATTTCGGGTTCCGGCAGACCCTTGAGGTTCGAACACTGGGGTGCGCGTGGAGATTTCGCCTTCTACCTACCTGCACCCCTCCACCTCGCTAAGATCTAAGCTATGGAAAGAACAACACAAGAGACACAGGGTTTATACTGGTTCGGGCCACCGTTGTGGTGTAATACCCTACTACAGTGTGTGGTGTGGTGGATTGCCTCTTGGGCTGATGATGATGAACAATACAAGGAAGAACAGCCTCGCGAGGGTCTGTTCTTGGCTGGGGGGATGAACTGCTAGGAGGAGTTCAGTCACCCTTCTCTCTCTCTCTTCTCGATTCTCTCTCCGATTTCGGTCTCAGCTTGTTTCAGGGTTGGCTGATTCTAGCTCCTTCTCGATCCCTTGATCCTCGATCCTCCCTACCCTGGGGGTGGCTAGTCCTATTTATAGGCAATGGCCCTGGGCCTCTTCCCAAATATTGAGCGGGAAGGGCGCCAACAATTGGCCATTTTGAAGGGGAACATCTGGTACACTTATCCTGACTAAAGTTGGTCCTCGCCTGCCAAAGACTCTGGTGGTGACGCTGGCTTGGGCTCCACAATGACTTCCTCCCTGCTATTGGACTGGTCTTGGTCTCGTTGCACCGAAACGGGCGCCTTTGCTTGATACTCCCACCTGCGCTTGCTCCCTTTGCACCAAAGAGGAAAGGAGGACACTGCGCGGGCTGGCGCCCGCCTGGCGCCCTTGGTCGTCATGGCTTGCATCACGGGCACCTCGTGAGGTACCCCGCCTTGATCTCTCCGCCTCCTTGTGAGCTAGCCTGATGAGGCCGTGCCTGAGGAAGCTCCGCGTCGTCCGCCCCGCGAGGCTTGGCCCCTCGCGAGGGTCTTGGGTCTGTGTTGATGAAGATGGGCCGTGCTGGGCCCCCCTTTGAGCCACGCCGCAGGCAGGCAAGTCTGGGGACCCCCGTTCCGAGAATGCCGACAGTCTTATTATGTATTTCGTTTTTGAGTCGCTTGCTACTTTCCCTATCAATCCTAACCTTGATCTAAGATTTCATAATCCACTTGCTCGTCAAATGTTTATGCTTCACAATTCTCTTCGTGAAGCCTATCCCCCTAACTGCACTGTAGGGTATGACACCAGCTGCTTCAGAATGGATTATTGATAGTGGGTGTACTAATCACATGACTGGCAAGCGAAGTCTTCTCATGGACTCAACTTTACGTCCGTCTGACAAGAGTCACATCACATTTGTTGATACTGGTAAAAGCAAGGTATTGGGTCTAGGTAGAGTTACAATCTCAAGGGATCAACACATGGATAAAGTGATGCTTGTTGAATCCCTTGGTTTCAACTTAATGTCTGTCTCAATGTTTTGCGATTTAAACATGATTGTGATATTTGGAAAATATCGTTGCCTTGTTCTAATGGAATCTGACAAGTCTCTAGTCTTTGAAGGGTATCAGAAAGATGATTTGTACGTGGTAGATTTCTCAACAAGACCACAGCTTGCCGTATGTCTTCTAGCAAAAGCTTCAGAATGCTGACTCTGGCTTCGGAGGCTAGGTCATGCTGGCTTGAGGAACTTACACACTCTTGCAAAGAAGAAACACGTCATAGGCATTGAGGGCATCAAGTTCAAGAAGGATCACTTATGCGGTGCCTGTGAAGCAGGAAAGATGACGAGGGCCAAGCATCCCTTGAAGACAATCATGATAACGACTCAACCCTTCGAACTGCTCCACATGGACCTCTTCAGTCCCACTCACTACTCAACTCTTACTACTACTGCTTGTCTCTATGGCTTCGTTATTGTTGATGATTATTCAAGATATACTTGCGTGCATATAATCCTCTACAAGACTGAAGTGCATGATGTGTTCAGATGCTTCGCCAATCGAGCCATGAACAACTATGGCGTTAAGATCAAGCACATTACAAGTGACAATGGCACTGAATTCAAGAACACTGGCCTCGACACTTATCTTGATACTTTGGGCATCACTCATGAATTCTCAGCTCCGTACACGTCGCAGCAAAATGGCGTCGTGGAATGCAAGAATAGAACACTTATTGAGATGGCCCAGACGATGCTTGATGAATACAAGACTCCAATAAAGTTCTGGCCTGAAGCCATTGATACTACATGCCATATCATCAACCGTGTTTATCTTCACAAGCTTCTGAACAAAACATCCTATGAGCTCCTTACTGGTAAGAAGCCAAATGTCAGTTACTTCAGAATATTTGGTGCCAGGTGCTGGATCAAGGATCCACATCACACTTCAAAATTTGCACCGAAAGCACATGAAGGTTTTATGCTTGGATACGGAAAGGACTCACACTCCTACAGAGTCTTCAACCTCTTTCACTATAAAGTGGTTGAAACTGTGGATGTGCGGTTCGATGAGACTAACGGCTCGCAACGAGAGCACCTGCCAAATGTGCTAGATGAAGTTCCATCCAGTGAAACCATCAAGCTCATGGGAACTGGAGAAATCATACCGTCTGAAGCTCAGCCTGAAGAGGAACTCATCATCTCTACACCTGATGAACCTGAAGACAATGCTCAGCCTGAAGACAATCCTTCTGACGATGACAATGATTAGCAAGAGCAAAATCTTTGTCCTGTTCATCCTCGTGTTGCAAATGAAGTACAGATTGAGAGAATAATTGACAGCATCAATGCACCAGGTCCACTCACTCGTTCAAGGGCAACACAACTAGCAAATTTCTATGGGCACTTCGCATTCGTCTCAATATCTGAACCGAAGAAAGTTGATGAAGCCTTCATGGACCCTGAATGGATTCAAGCTATGCAAGAAGAACTTCAATAGTTTGAGTTGAATAATGTATGGGAACTGGTCAAGCGTCCTGATCCTCGTAAGCACAATATCATAGGCACTAAATGGACATATCGCAACAAGCAAGATGAGAATGGTCAAGTTGTCAGAAATAAAGCTCGTCTCGTTGCTCAAGGATATACTCAAGTTGAAGGAATTGACTTCGATGAAACATTTGCTCCTGTGGCTAGGCTTGAAGCTATACGCATACTGCTGGCCTATGCAAATCATCATAACATTCTTCTGTATCAAATGGATGTGAAGAGCGCCTTTCTCAATGGCAAGATTGAAGAAGAAGTGCATGTTGCTCAACCGCCTGGCTTTGAAGATCCAAAACATCCTGACATGGTTTACAAGCTCAACAAGGCACTGTATGGCCTTAAACAAGCCCCTCGAGCTTGGTATGACACACTCAAAGACTTCCTGAAGAGCAAAGGCTTCAAACTTGGTTCACTGGATCCCACTCTCTTCACGAAGACATATGACGGTGAACTGTTTGTGTGCCAAATATATGTGGATGACATTATCTTCGGCTGCACTAACCAGAAATACAGTGATGAGTTTGGATATATGATGCAAGAGCAATATCAGATGTCCATGATGGGTGAGCTGAAGTTCTTCCTTGGTCTTCAAATATGACAGCAATGCAACGACATCTTCATATCTCAAGAGAAATACCTCAAAGATTGCCTGAAGAAGTTTGGAATGCAAGACTGCAAAGGCTACACGATGCCAATGCCAGCTAAACACCATCTGGGTCCCGACGACAATGGTAAAGAGTTCGATCAAAAGGTATACCGCTCCATGATTGGTTCTTTGCTTTATTTATGTGCATCTAGGCCAGATATCATGCTTAGTGTTTGCATGTGTGCCCGATTCCAAGTAGCACCAAAGGAATCGCATCACTTAGCTGTGAAGCGAATTCTTCGATATTTGGCTCACACCCCAACACTAGGATTATGGTATCCAAAGGGCTCAGAGTTTGATCTAGTTGGATTCTCGGATGTTGATTATGTTGGTGACAAAGTGGATCGCAAGTCTACATCAGACACATGTCACTTTCTGGGATGATCACTTGTATATTGGTCTTCAAAGAAGCAGAACTGTGTATCTCTCTCCACTTCTAAATCTGAATACATTGCTGCTGGATCTTGCCGCGCTCAGCTTCTATGGATGAAGCAAACACTCAGAGACTATGGCATTCATCTGAAGCAAGTGCCACTCTACTGCGACAACGAAAGCGCCATCAAGATTGCTAACAACCAAGTTCAGCACTCGAAGACAAAGCATATTGAAATTCGTCATCACTTTCTCAGAGATCATGTCATGAAGGAAGATATTGATATCATACACGTCAACACTGAAGAGCAACTGGCAGATATCTTCACAAAACCCTTGGATGAGAAGAGGTTTTGCAAGTTACGGTGTGAGCTAAATATCTTGGAATCCTCAAATGTCCTGTGATCAGGCACACATCCTAACACTTATGCATATTGATGACTTAGATGTGCAACACATGAAGTAACATATGTCTTCAATCAATGAAGATTTGCATTCTGAGTGTGAATACATTAACGTGGAATTTGACTTCGGGGCACCACGATAATTGTGCGCCGTGTTTGGGTCTAATACTTCCTATACGGTGGGTAACGCCACCACCAAATTCTTCCCTAAGAAGTGTTTTTCATATGGCGTTACATTTGCAAAGTCTTTGCTTTTTGTTTGTCTTCAATATTAACACAGCTTCATGTTTATCTTCAATGTACTGATTTGGTTTCTGTCCTCTACATCATTCACTTATAGCTACGGCTTCTTGCTGAATCTTTTGAACTAAGTGAATGTGATCGGACCCTAACCCCTCCATGCTTCTTTCTTAAGTCTATCTATCCAAATCATATGCATTCTATTGACACTGTCAAAATGTCTTCTCTGCATCCTTGTCAGCAGAAGACACAGAGACAAACATCAATTCGTTTTCAATGCTAAATCCTTCCACCTGAAACCCGGAGAAGTGGGAACGACCACCTGACATCCAGGCGTGCGTGGGAATGTGGAACAACCTCCAACGTGTTGCATGATAGCCACGAGTCCTTCAGATGTGAACGCCAGGGGCACCTGTGTAATAACACTGTGCCGTCCTTGTCCCTATAAATACACGCCTCACCCCAGTCATTATCTCTTCTTCCACTCTCGCACAAACCCTAGCGCCACCGCTAGCCCTCGAAGATGCCGTCGATGAAGCGCTTAGCTGCCACGACCTCACCGACACCGTCCTCACGTCGTCCGCGAACATCGTCTTCTTCGCCGTCGCCGTAGTTGTCCTCTGTCGCCAAGTTAGGGCACGGACGATCGAACTGCTCGGCCTCCTATCCCATTCCGTCTAGCAGTTCCTCGTGTGGTAAATAAAACCTCCTTTTTACAGTCCTTTTGATCCGATAGATTTATCCTTTTCAACCACAAGTAGTTTCTGTTCACACAAGTTGGATCTATCTCATACTGCATCTCATAACATGCCTAGTATATTCACTTATGCTTCACAAAGTAGTTAGATTCCTCACTTGTACTTATTCGTGGATTCGTACAAATCTGGAACCAACTCTCTACCTAAGAGTGAATGTCTTCACACTATGAGGTCAATGTCTTCTAAACTGATTTATCTTCAAAAAACTTCTAAGAATGCATATGACCTCTTCCCCTTCCCTCGCACCTTTAATGCTGTCACAGGTACATGTCCGTGGGAGAATCCCTTGGTTCTCATAGTCTGCATTCATTTGCAGAGTTCTTACAACATCATATAAATTCTCCTGAAGCCAGTTCTTTTCTGACCAGTAGATGGAAGACTTTGACAGTTTTGAAGCCTTTTAGTCTAAACTTCATGGCCAGAGAGAAATCTACAAGGAAGGGTGGCAGACAGCATCGTGGCAACACCTCAAGAGATTTGCCTCCTGACCTCTATGAGCTGTACAAGATAGATCCAGAGGAGGACTACAATCAGCGGAAAACCCGAATCCAACGGATTCGAAGATATTGGGCAGAACAACGGTTCAAGTACAGGTTCATGACCCAGGAGTATGCTGAGAAAAATGCCATCAAGCGACCGTGGGGAGACATCTTGTACAGAAATCTTCAACCCAGATCCAGAGCTGAAGCCATTGAACAAGGCTTCTATCCTTGCATGGTCCGTGGACCACAGCCTGCCGATGCAGACCCATCTTCCTTGCTATGGTGCCATGACGACAATCTGTTCAAGCGCAACTTCCAGTTTGCCAAGAACTCGGCCAAAGCAAACAAGAAGTCATGGGGACTAGACTTCAATCCAGGCCCCTCTACTCCTCGTGCTGATGGCACACGCAAAGCTGAACCCAATCTGATTGGGCCCTTCTATAACTTAGAAGGTCTCATTACTCACATACAGGTTCAAGGGGCAGTCGTGGATCAACCTGCAGACGACGCTGAATCTGACGAAGCGCCTACACCACCAAAGCCAAAGAAGCTGAAGAAACCTAAGGCTTCGAAGCTTGCCCTTGCACCAAAGGTTTCACGGGCGAAGCCTCTGGCCACTTCACCTCCTGAACACAGTGTGCAGTCTGAAGATCTGTCATGCATCTCCAAGCCCTCCAAAGTGAAGATGCCCATGCAACCCACCAGCCAAGCACTGACCCCTGCTGCTGTTCTGCGCAACGAGAATGACGCCATTGATCTGTCGAGCGACAACGACCTTGGCGATGATGCTCTTGAGCAGTCGATCAAGAGCAAGCAAGAGGCAAAAATCTTCAATGACCTTCCTCTCTTTGATGTTGAAATCATAAACAAGTTCATTGACGAGTGGTTTGACAACCCAAATGTTAGCTTTGATGATCTTCAGCTTCCCATTGGCCTCAGCGTCGCCTTCCACGGAGCCATTGCTGCTGAGCTGGCTCTAGCTCAAAAAATTGTTGAGCTGAAGCATAAGATAGGTTATGAAAAGGCTCAGTTCAAGAAGCATATGGCCAAGCTCAATGTTGAAGACATTCAGAACTTCGAGGTCATGATGCATGAGCTCAAGGAAGCATTCCGAACGAAACGCGAATAAGCCAAAGGTTCTCATGAGCGCATGAAGGATCTTGCTGCTAAATGTGTTCAGGGATACAATGAAGCTGAAAAGCGCAAGGCTTTGGGGCGACCAGGCATAGACCCCAGAATGGCGGCCAAGAAGAAGAAGAAGCCAGCTGTGGCAGAACCCGAAGCACCAAGGCAGGAAGTACATCCAATTGTCTTCCCAGCCAGTATGACAGGCTCGAAGCCTAAGGTCCCCATGGTGGCTTCAGAACTGAAGAAAACAAGGGCATATGAAGTTGAAGCCAGAACGCGCAAAACCAAGGCCACCACTGATGATGCTCCTCCAACCAAGAAACGTAAAACCAAGAAGAGAGACCGGGCTGCTCCCACAGAGCCACGTGAGGTCGAGCCGATCTTAGTGGCTCGTCCTGCGTCTGAAAATCAAGAATGCCAAGTGGTAGTTCATGAGCCTGCTTCCACAGAGGCTCATGAAGCTGAAGACAATCCAGCTGTTGACCCCACCGGAGCTGATGACATTGGTCCTCACGACAATGTTGAAGATGATGAAGTCCTTCCTCAGATCGAGCACCAGTTGGTATCATCGCCTGTGCTCACGTGATGTCACATTACAAAAAGTTGTCGGCGGATTGGACTCATGATATATTATACCCTCTGCGGTTGTGCATGGTACTTGTGTTGCAGATCCGGACACATTCGTCATGACCGAAGGCTATCTTGGAGTATTCGTAAAGGGGAACCCGCCTTGCAATGCCGAAGAAAATCTGTGCGCCGGACACCTCGTCATTGAAGCCTGGTTCAGGGGCTACTGAGGGAGTCCTAGACTAAGGGGTCCTCGGGCGTCCAACCTATTGGACATGGGCCAGACTGATGGACTGTGAAGATACAAAGACCGAAGACTCTACCCGTGTCCGTATGGGACTCTCCTTGACGTGGAAGGCAAGCTTGGCGTCCGAATATGAAGATTCCTTTCTCTATAACCGACCTTATGTAACTCTAGATCCCTTCGGTGTCTATATAAACCAGAGGGCTAGGTCCGTAGACAGATATCCTCATAATCATAGTCAGACAAGCTAGACTTTTAGGGTTTAGCCATTACGATCTCGTGGTAGATCTACTCTTGTAATACTCATATTCATCAAGATCAATCAAGCAGGAAGTAGGGTATTACCTCCATAGAGAGGACCCGAAACTAGGTAAACATTGTGTCCCCTGTCTCCTGTTACCATCGACCTTAGACGCATAGTTCGGGACCTGATGCGGAGCATCCCAAGGTCATCCCCATGGACTTACCATCGTCTCAGCAAGTGCCTAGCGGACCCATGACACGAGCACGTGCAAGAGCTCTCGACACCAAGGTGACATCTCTCCTCTCACATTTCCACTTCAATGCACATGAGATATGGCTACTACCTCAAACGGAGACATTGTGCATACTCAGGTACCAAGGAGCTAGCCATGGAGAAGCTAAGGAGCAAGAAGGATCGGGAGCGGAAGATATGCGTGAAGATGAAGAAGAAATCAGCCAAGTCCCAGGCTGGCCGGATGATCCGGAAGAGGTCCCGGATGATCCGGACTCAACCGGGATGATCTGGACCCCAGCCTGGATGATCCGGACAATTGAAGACCCGAGAGCAACAGGAGCTGCCCTAAAGCCGGATCATCCGGACCCAGTCCCCGATCACCCGGACATACCCGGACGTCCGGACCAGGACCCGGACATCCGGGCTCCCGTAGCCCCCTTGACACAGCCGGACGATCCAGACGCCGACCCGGATCATCCGGACCCCCGAAGCCCGGATCATCCGGACCAACATCCGGATCAGCCAGACTGTGCCTGTGTGCATGATGTTGGGCCGAGGCCCATGTACCCCGTCTCCCCCTTTGCCTATATAAACGACTCCTCCTCTACTTTTCTAGGGTTAGCATTGGTTTAGCTCATTTTAGAGATAGAGCATTGCTCAACCAAATCGGATCTACTCCATGAGAGAGACCGCGGCCCCTCTTCGTAGAAGATCCCTTTGGATTCAAGACCTCCTCACGGAGAAGACCGTTACCTTCCGTATTGTCCCTAGTTAACCGTGTACCGTGTGATCTATTATGTACTCGAGGATATAGCACATGTGTGACTATTTCTTGTTGGTTTAGTGATTCTCTCGTGTTTTCCCTTGTGTTTCCCCTCATTTTCCCCCTTGTGTTCTTCATGTTCATCACGGGATCCGCTCCTTTTGTGAAAGATCGGCCCCTAGGGTTCCTACCCTACATCATCTTGGTATCTAGAGCTACGTTGATCACGACTTTGGAGCCTCCCCGTTGTGTTTCTAGCCTTGTTGTTGTTGTTGTTGTTGTTGTTGTTGTTGTTTTTCGTCCTAATTCGAAAATCCCCACAAAAATAGCCCCCAAATTTTTTCTTGTGATTTGTGAGTTTTGATGATGTTTTGTTGGTTTTGATCCGTGAATTTGTTGTGTTGCAAGTGGATCTTACCTTCCCCCCACCATATCCACCTTGCAATCCACCCAAAAATCCACGAAATCTTCGAATTTGCCCCCTTTTCCATGTTCATCCTGAGTCATCCCCGAGCGCAGTTAACCTGCCCGGATCATCCAGACCCTGACCTGGATCATCTAGCTCCACCCAGATCATCCGGCTCCTGGCCCGGATCATTCGGCTTCCCCTGACAAAACTGCATTTCCTACAGTTTTAATACACCGCCGCCCACGCCTCCGCATACACCCCTCGACCACCACCACCAAACTTCCAACAACCCTCTCGATACATCCACCACTTGATCGCTACCAACTCTGACACTTTTTACCACTTTTGGTTTCGAGAATTTGAGTTGTGGTTCACCGTTTCCTAGGGTGTTTCGGCTAACTAGGAACGGTTCGACATCGACATCACCGCCGCTCATCTTCGCCACAGACGCGTCATCGACAACGGCCACATCGACTACTTCTTGGTATTCGTGCCACCATTTTGCAACATACCGTAAGCAAGAACGGTAACCTCATCTTGGGTTTGTGACACCCTCAACCGTAAGCAAGGACGGTAACTTCGACGACATCTTTGTCCATCCCTTGCCTTTACATTGATAACCACCATAGCCTTATCTTTTTGCGTACCTTACCCATCGAGACTAGCCTTTGAGTATTGCCGGCAACATAACTTGTGCTCATTAGTGATCACACTTCCCATATAATACATACATCATTGGTGCATATCTTGGTATCATCTCTTGTGTCATAAAGTTGTCATCTCATACACAATTGCTATCTTGGTTCATGAAGCATTGCATGAGAAAAGAGCTCAGCACACAAAGAGCCAAACAAGCTTTTAAGCAAAAGGGAAAGATAAGCAAAGAGCTTATAAGCAAGAACCATAGCATCATACAACATTAAGAATGTCAAACTAGATCATCTTGGATCACATCATTGAAACAACATACATAGAGCATACTTGGGATAGAAGTCATTGCATTTTTGCTTAGTAGGTTGTGCACAAGTTTGTATCCGCCTATTGTGCAATCGTGCTGCGTCTCTCTAGTGTTGTGCAACAAGAGCATTTTTATGGATTCCACATTTTGCCTCATCCTTGGTTGCACAACCCCACTTATCTCTTTGCATGTGTGTTTCCGTGTACCTTATATTGCTTGGTCTACTTGTTGCATTTGCAAATTTGTGAATCTTTTCCAACATTATTGAATCTTGCTTACTTTCACATCAAATTTTGTGCCACCATCCAAACCAAGCTCCACCATAAGCTTTTACTTGTGTAGGTGTGAGAAACCGACAAGAATTGGTACCAATTGTGCTATTTCCTTGTCCACTTTGGAGTGATCATTGATCCATCTTCAACTTCGGTCAAGGTACATTTGGTATAAGTTCTTCTCTTTCTACCACTCACATTTTTCTCTTGGAATGATGGATAGGCCAAGTACTTCTACCAACCCACTCTTCATTGAGCAGGACGACGACATGAACTCCTACGTCACCAAGAGCCACCTCTTTGGTGCACAACGTGCTTTGCATCAAGAGCAACAAGCAATGAGTGAACGCATCGACAACCTCGCCGCCGACTTGCGACTCTCCGAGCAACGTACAAGGGACTACTTCGACCACAAGCTCAACGATCACAAGCAAGAGAACGACGCAAGAATGGACGAGATTCGTGCTTTGTTGCTCAACCGCTCTTCTTCCACTTCGTCCTCATCAAGACAGAGCCGCTCAAGTCGACACTCTGACTTCACCCTCTCCGGCTCAACTACACCGACATCGAACACTCTTCGACGTTGTTAAGGCATATCTCTCTCGATGTAGTTTTGGTGATTGATGACAACATGTTTGTAGACTAACCGTGTGCTTTGAGCATTTTAGAGATTCATCCTTTGGCATGAGACGATTTATTTCCCCTCGGAGTGTTATTCAAGACGGTGTACCTCTTTCGTTTCTTGTTTGGTGGACTAGTTTCGTAGGAGTCACCGTACTATCAAGAGGGGGTCCGCTTTGGTAAGGCTAGGGTAGAATCAACACGTCCACATCCTTTCCTCACCCTTTGAGCTCTTTCGCTTTGATGGAGAGCTCATTCCCCTTCCAGATGTGCTGCTTTGGGTCCAAGCGGTAGTACCACAGTACCCAGCGGTAGTACCGCTTGTGGGTTCTCAGCCGTAGTACCGCTGCGGTACCGGGCCCCTACCGCGTCGACTCGAGGGGGTCGCATCTCATGTCGGGTTGAGCAGCACTTTGCACCGGTAGTAGAAGCGGTGGTTCCACTCGAGAGCGGTAGTACCACCCTATCACCGCGGCAGTACCGCACTTGGCACAGTTCCTGCTCGTTCTTCAAGCCCTCCCAGACTGGACGGTAGTACCGCAAGGGGGAGCGGTAGTACCGCTGGGTCCAGCGGTAGTATCGCTGCCCCCTGCGGTAGTACTGCGCTCTGCGGGGCTGTTTTGGGGGTAACGGTTGGATGGGTTCCCCTTGTATAAAAGGGGGTCCTCTTATTCTTCGTTGACTCACCTCTTCCCTCAAAAGCTCCATTAATGCTCCAAGCTCCATTTTCGCCTGATCTCTCTCCCTAGCCAATCAAACTTGTTGATTTTCTCGGGATTGGTGGAGAAGGCCCCGATCTACACTTCCACCAAGAGAAATTTGATTCCCCCACTCATCCCTAGCGGATCTTGTTACTCTTGGGTGTTTGAGCACCCTAGACGGTTGAGGTCACCACGGTGCCATATTCCATTGTGGTGAAGCTTCATGGTGTTGTTGGGAGCCTCCGATTAAGTTGTGGAGATTGCCCCAACCTTGTTTGTAAAGGTCCGGTCGCCACCTCCAAGGGCACCAATAGTGGAATCACGGCATCTCGCATTGTGTGAGGGCGTGAGGAGAATATGGTGGCCCTAGTGGCTTCTTGGGGAGCATTGTGCCTCCACACCGCTCCAACGGAGACGTACTTCCCCTCAAAAGGAAGGAAGTTCGATAACACATCCTTGTCTTCACCGGCTCCACTCTTAGTTATCTTGTACCTTTACTTGTGCAAGCCTTTTGTGTTACTTCCCGTGCTTGCTTGTGTGCTTGTTGTTGTTGCATCATATAGGTTGCTCACCTAGTTGCACATCTAGACATCCTACTTTGATGCAAAGTTTAATTTGTTAAAGAAAAGCTAAAAATTGTTAGTTGCCTATTCACCCCCCCCTCTAGTCAACTATATCGATCCTTTCAATTGGTATCAGAGCCTCGTTTCTTTACTAAGGACTTTGCCGTCCGAAGATTATGGTTGACACCATAGACGGTGTGGAGGAGCACTCGGTGTGAATACGATCTCGTCTACGGGCGATGGGGGAACCTCGATCTCTCGTGAGGAATTCAATGTGGCCTTGGAGACATTGAAAACCTCCATGACGACCGAGGTTGAAAGCATGTTTACTAAATTCATTGAAGGGCTTAAACTATCCACCGCACCGTTGAAAGTGGGTGATCCCACTGACAAGGTGACGGGTGCTAACTCCGACAAGGGGGAAGCTACTAGTGAAAAGGCTCCTTCTTCTAGTGGTAAAAATGGCACCGACATCTTTGCCCATGTGGAACCACCACTTGTTTATGGTGGACCGATTCCTTCCACTCATTTGAATCATGTCGGTCCTCCCCGTAAGATTGTGAAAAATGAGGACTTTGATTCTTGGGTTTATCGCTCTAAGCGTCATTTAAATCATGTGAATACTAATCTTTGGAGGATCATTGAAGAAGGTTTTTATCCGCATGACCCAAGCAACTTCACCCCTCGAGAAGCCGCGGATAATCAATTCAATGAGAATGCTCTCTTCATCATCCAAGATGCAATTCCACCCGAAGATCTACCTCATCTTCGGCCCTTCGCCTTGGCCAAAGATGCATGGCTTTGTGTTGTCTCTCTCTACCGGGGAAGCGCAAGCATTCAACGCTCCAACTATGAAGTAGTGCAAGATGAAGCCGATGAGTTTGCAATGAAAGAAGATGAGGAACCTCGTGAGCTTTATCGGAGAGTAACCAAACTCGCGGTCTCACTCTGAGATCATGGGAGCAAGGACACGGATGACAATTGGATCAAGCGCAAATTCCTCAAGGCAATGACGCCTTACCACAAGGCCATGTCCTCCGTCATTCGTCAAAGGCTGGACTTCCACACTTTGTCCTCAAGTGAAGTGTTGGATGAGTTTGTGGCTATGAACATCTTGGACAAGACCGCCGACAATGCGGTGCTTCGCTCTCAAAGGGCAAAGAAGCCCAACCTTGCATTGAAGGCCAAGGTTTGTGTTGAAGAAGAAGAAGAGGAAAGCAACCCCTAAGATACAAAGTATGCCTATCATGAACACATGGCACTTGCTTCAAGGCAATTTTGGAGCAAGAAAAACTCAAGGCCAAACTTCAACAAGAACAACTCAAGTAGCACGAAGAGCAAGCAACGAGTGAGGACTTGCTATAATTGTGGCAATGTGAGCCATTTTGTTGCGGAGTGCCTGTATGAGAAGAGGGAAGACAATGGTGGCAAGCTCATCCGAAAGGACAAAGCCAAGTCTTTCCCAAACAAGAGCAACTTCACCAAGAAGACCCCTCAAAAGGCGTTGGTGGTTCAAGAAGAGTACCATGAGGAGGATGACGATGATGAAGATGGCGAGTCGGTTTCCATGGCCTCCGTTGCCATTGCAAAAACTCCACGAGTGTCTCTCTTCGACTCACCCAATGAGAACATCACCGCCAAGTGCCTCATGGCTAAAGCCACCAACAAGGTAACCCCCAACATCAAAACTACCATCATTAATAATCCTTCCTTGACGGATTGCATTGATGAATATGAGGGATCTAATGTGGAGGAAAATGAGTTTGAGTCCTTTATGGGTAAACTCAAGTGTAAATCCAAGAAGCATTTCATTGCTCTCTTGGAACAACTTGGTGAAGCCAATGACATGATCGAGGCTCACAAGGATACTATCTCCAAGATGGAGGGGCATAGTCGTGACTATGCCGATGAGATTTCGGATCTTTCCAATGCTCTTGAGGAAGAGCGTGGTCTTCGTTTGGCTCTTGAGAAGTCACACAACGTTGATCACGCTAAGTTAAAGAAAGATTTTGATCATGCTCTAGTTGTTTCTCGTGTGCTAAACTCTAGGAAGGCCAAGCTTGGGGTTGATCTTGCTAGACTCAAAGAGGAGTTTGATCTCCTTGACAAGGCTCACAAGGTCTTGAAGGGTGCTCATGCTAGCCTCAAAGAGTCTCATGATCAACTTCAAGTAAACCTAACCAAGGAGAAAGCCACTTTTCCTCGTATGATGTTAATTGATAATGAAAATGCTACTAACCCATGTTGTGAGCATGTGCATCTTGTTGAGGAGAACGCTAAGTTAAAGGTGCAACTTGAGAAAGGTCTTGTGTCTTGCATACAAGGTGAGAAGAACCTCAACGACCTTTTGACCAACCAAAAGGGAGTTGCGGCCAAGGAAGGGATTGGGTACGTGCCCAAGTCCAAGAACAAGAAGAAGAATGACAAGGCCAAACGACCTCCTCCTCTCAAGCAAACATTTGTGAAGGAGGGAGAGGGTTCTACTAAGGAGAAGGAGAAGAACGCCGTGAGGGGTAGTGATGCCAAGAAGGGCAACGCTTCCCTTCCCAACAAAGCCGGCGACTTTAACCCTTCTTATGTGTTGTGCCGTGCTAGAGATGGGCATGTTTATGCCAAATTTGTTGGTTCTCCTTATGAGTATATTGAATGGTCTATTTAGGTTCCTAAGACCCTTGTTACTAACATCAAAGGACCCATTACAAAATGGGTACCTAAAACCAAGCATTGATCTCTTGTAGGTGTTTGCTTCCGGTGGGGGATCATGGTTGCTCGATAGTGGAGCTACTAATCATATGACCAGAAGCAAGGACTTGGTGGTGGACGTGCAAAAGATTCCATCCATGCCCACTAATGTCGAGTGGGGCGACGCCTCGTCCTCTAAGGTATTGGGACTCGGCAAAGTTGTCATTTCTCATGATCTTACGATCGAGAAGGTCATGCTTGTTGAGTCCCTTGCATACAATTTACTTTCCGTTCATCAAATAGCACTCATGGGCTTTGCCACTTTCTTTGATATTGATACCGTGGCCCTCTTGTGGAGCAAGACTCTTAAAGTAGCCTTTGTTGGGCATGTCGAGAATGATCTCTATGTGATTAACTTTTTGGAGCGACCCACTAAGACCGCGACATGCCTAATGGCTAAAGTTGACGTGGGATGGCTTTGGCATCACCGTTTAGCCCACGTTAATATGAGATCTTTGCAAAGTCTTCTCAAGGGGGACCATGTCCGTGGACTAAAAAATGTTAGTTTTGCCAAAGATCGTGCTTGCAGTGCTTGCATCGAAGGAAAGCTACATGAGACGGCTCACCCTCCCATGACTATCATCTACTCGAAGAGGCCTTTGGAGCTCCTTAATTTGGATCTCTTTGGGCCTCCATCCTTTGGTAGTCTTGGGGGTAGAAAGTATTGCTTGGTGATTGTGGATGACTATTAAAGATACACCTGGGTATATTTCTTCAAGAGGAAGAGCGAGACCCAACAAACCGTCATCGACTTTGCAAATGAAGCTCAACGACAACACATTGCAAAGATCTTGACTATAAGAAGTGACAACGGTTCCGAGTTCAAGAACTACACCTGGGATGAGTTTTTGAGTGATGAGGGAATCAAGCATCAATATTCCACACCTTATACCACTCAACAAAATGGTGTAGCGGAGAGGAAGAACCGGATGTTGATGGATGCGGCAAGGACCATGATGGCGGAGTTCAAGTCTCCCTACAACTTTTGGGCCAAAGCCATCAACACCGCGTGTCATGCATCTAATCGGCTCTACCTCCACAAAAGCTTGAACAAGACTCCATATGAGATACTCATCGGTAACAAGCCCAACCTCAAGTACTTCCGGGTGTTCAGGTGTAAGTGTTTCATTCTCAAGAAAGGTGTCCGTTTGTCTAAATTTGAGGCTAGAGCTTATGAGGGTATATTTGTTGGTTATGCTACAAACTCTCATGCTTACCGGGTTCTCAATAAGTCCACATGACTTATTGAGGAAACGTGTAACATGGAGTTTGATGAGAATAACGGCTCCCAAGTGGAGCAAAGTGGTACTTGTGATGTAGGTGATGAAATTCCTCCCCAAGCCATAAGAAGAATGGGTGTTGGTCATATCCTACCCATTGAGAAACCCCTTGTGGCCGAAGGAGAAGGACAATGTTCCACTCAAGTGGAACCTTCATCAACCCAAGACCCACACGCTTCCGAAGAACAAAGTGAAGGTCCTCAACCTCAAGAACAAGACCAAGGGCAAGGTCAATCTCAAGATGGTGTTGTAACATCAAGTGATGCCCAAGGTCAAGTTCACTCATCCGAGCAAGTTCAAGATCAAGAGCTTCCTCGAGATCAAGAACAAGCTCAAGACGGCGCTCAAGATGATCAAGAGACCACTCCGCGTCTCACCCCCGAGGAGGAATTGGAGCGTCGTGCCGCCAAGATTGCTTCCAAGATCTCCACCAAGGATCATCTCATGGCAAATGTGCTTGGAAGCTTAAGGAAGGGGGTAAGCACTTGTAGAAAATTAGCAAACTATTGTGAACATCACGCGTTTGTCTCGTGTGTTGAACCCCAAAAGGTCTATGAGGCGCTCAAAGATCCGGATTGGCTCAATGCCATGCATGAAGAACTCAACAACTTCGAGCGCAACAAAGTGTGGAGATTGGTGCCAAGGCCAACGGGGAACCACAATGTCATTGGAATGAAGTGGATATTCAAGAACAAGCAAGATGCTCATGGGATTATCATTCGCAACAAGGCTCGTTTGGTAGCACAAGGCTACTCCCAAGTCGAGGGTATCGACTACGGTGAAACCTTTGCTCCCGTTGCTCGTCTTGAATCCATTCGCATGTTGATTGCATATACTTCTCATCATAACTTTAAGTTACAACAAATGGATGTGAAGAGTGCTTTTCTTAATGGTCCTAATAATGAATTGGTATATGTCAAGCAACCCCCCGGGTTCGAGGATCCCTACTTTCCCGATCATGTGTATCAACTCGATAAGGCACTCTATGTCCTTAAACAAGCCCCAGGTGCGTGGTATGACCACATTACTGAGTTGTTACAAGACCGTGGTTTTGAAGTTGGGCTAATCGACCCCACTCTTTTTACTAAGAAGGTCAAAGGGGAGTTGTTTGTGTGCCAATTATATGTTGATGATATTATTTTTGGTTCCCCTAACAAAGCTTTCAATGAGGAATTTGCAGCTCTCATGACCTCAAAGTTCGAGATGTCTTCCATGGGAGAGTTGAAGTTCTTTCTCGGGTTTGAAGTGAAGCAAAGGAGGGAAGGAACCTTCATCAACCAAGCCAAATACACTCAATACATTCTCAAGAGATTCAAGCTAAGTGATGTCAAGCCGGCTTGCACTCCCATGCCCACCAAATGCCATCTTGACATTGATCCCAATGGTAAAGCGGTGGATCAAAAGGTATATCGCTCCATGATCGGCTCCTTGCTTTACCTTTGTGCATCTAGACCGGATATCATGTTGAGTGTGGGGATTTGTGCATGGTTTCAAGCCGCACCTAAGGAAAGCCACTTTGTGGCGGTCAAGCGAATCTTTTGATATTTGGCTCATACCCCAAACTTTGGCTTATGGTACCCAAGAGGAGCAAACTTCAAGCTTGTAGGATATTCGGACTCCGATTGGGCGGGAGACAAAGTGGATAGGAAGTCCACTTTTGGAGGGTGCCAATTTCTTGGTTGCTCATTGGTGAGTTGGTCTTCCAAGAAGCAAAGTTGTGTGTCTATCTCGTCCACCGAAGCAGAGTATGTGGCAGCCGGTAGTTGTTGTGCACAACTTCTATGGATGAGGCGAACTTTAAAGAATTATGGTGTCATTTGTGAGAAAGTGCCTCTTTGGTGTGACAATGAAAGTGCCATCAAGATTTCTCTCAACCCGGTACAACACTTCAAGACGAAGCACATTGAGATTCGGTATCACTTCATCCGAGATCACATTAGGCGAGGGGAGATCGAGCTCAACTACGTCAACACTCATGATAACCTTCCAGATATTTTCACGAAACCCTTGGATGAAGCAAGATTTCGCGAGTTAAGGCATGAGCTAAATATCATTGATTTGAGCAATGTGACTTGAACCCTTGCACACCCCACCACACTCATCTTCATGTCTAGTTTAGAGGTAGGCATGGACATAGGGGGAGTGTTGTTTTCTCAATAAACTTCCCACCCCATAATGCATAAACTAATCAAACTCTTTCACATTAGCCATTTTTGATGGTACTTATGCTTCAAAGATGAGTTTTGGTCATGGTCCCAAGGTTAAAATCTTCGCGGCGCCATACCACTGAACTCAAACGTAGGTGGCCTCGGCCACTGCCCTCTCTTGGAGAGGTGTGTGTTTCTCGTTCCCTTTTGTTGGTTTTGTGTGTGTGTTTGTTCGTGTTTTTCTTCTCGGTTTCTTTTCTTGAGCTAAGCCATTTTGGCCAGTCCTTTTTGCGGCTGAGCGGTACTACCGCTGGGTGCACGGTACTACCACTGATGAGCGTCAAGCGGTACTACCGCCCACCCAACGGTACTACCGCTGCGGGGCGGGCGATGGGGGGTTAAGTTGGGGCAGGGGGAGTTGTTTTCTCCCCCATACCCATTCGCCCCAACACGCTCGTCTTCCTTGTTGCTCCAGCGACGTCTCACCGCGGGAGGACTTCAGTCGGCCGCCGTTTTTGTGCCGTCCCTCTCCTTTTCCTCCGGTGGAGTCGATCCCCACCTCGTCCTCCAGCCATGGATGCCGGTATTGCCCCCGTTCCCGTTCTCTCTTTGCCTAGATCTTGCATCTAGTTTCTAGGGGCAATAGGCATTGCTTTTCTTGTCTTTTGGCTATGTCGAGGCTTGAGTAGGATGGAGTTGGCGTCTAGGCCCTTTGGATTGATGTTTGGTAGGCCTATTTTTGAATTTGGCATCTCCGGTAGTGCCGGATCTGTCCACGGCAGTAGGGAACTACCGTTCCCTGTCTTGAGTGGTACTACCGCCCATCCTGAGCGGTACTGCCACGGTTGGGTCACGGTACTACTGCTGGATGCCCAGTTCCATCATTTCCTACCACATTTTGATCCATGTTGTTTTGTTTGGTGGCTTATGCTCTTTCTTTCGTGTGTTTCTTCTGGTCATGTGTTCGGTTCCAAGTGATGATCATCCTGAGCAGCAGGTCCATCGTGTCAACCCCGGTCATGCAACATCGAAGCGCTACCGCACATCTAAGTCAGCAGGTGGTTCCTCAAGTGCTCCACCGCCGCCAGGGGGTGCTTCCTCAAGTGCTCCAAAGCTCTCAAAGAAATCTGCCAGCAAGACTGTGACTAAGCTGTCTTCCAAGGAGTTCTGGGCAAGGCGTCGCCGCAACCCCTATGAGGAAGACCAAGACCCCACTTTGGTCAACCGCCCGTTCTGGAACCGCTTTCAGTTTGCCATATACTTTGATGTGATCAAGGCTAAGAAGAATCTCTTTGTTGATGTATGCTCCATCGACACAGATGCTATGGAGAAGGACCCTGAGTACTTTGGCGAAGCCCTTCAGATGTGTTCTCAGCTGAACATTCTCAGAATCATGCAGTTCAACAAGGATTTTGATACAGATTTGGTGGCTCAATTCTATGCTACTCTCCATCTTGGAACTGATGCATAAAGGACTCTGACTTGGATGACAAATGGCAAGTTGCTTTCTGTCAAGTGGAAGGCCTTCATGGAGTTACTTGGGGTGGAAGATCACGGGCTTGAGACTCCAGTCGGGTTCCGCCCTCACCTCAATGCTACCTCCACTCACAAGCAAGCCCTCTGGCCCTACTATTATGTGAAGGTTCACCCTGTGACTAAGAAGGAGACCTATGAGATGTCTACCTTTCTGGACATCCTTCATCGTGTCTTCCGAGAGACTCTCTTACCTTGCATCGGGAATCTGGATATGGTCCACTCCTATCTCATGGACATGCTTCTCTTCTGCCAGCATGAGAAGGAAGAAAACACTGGCGAGTCCCTGGACATTTCTCATGTTATGTGGTCTAAACTTCTTTCTGCCATTTCTGAGCGCAAGTGCTCGATCTATGGTCCGTTCATCATGCGGCTCATTGAGAAGTCCTGGGCACATGTCTATCCCAAGGTTATGCTGGAAACTGGAGAATTGGTTTCTCATGAGATCAAGCGTCTGAGGAAGAAGGACAATTGGGGCACCCCAATGCCTAAATCCGGGGGTCCATCTATTTCTGCTGACATGGAGACCGAGGGCGGGGCTGAGGACGATGATAACGATGAGGACCATGGGCCCTCTGGAGCAGAGTCCTCTTGGGCAAAGAAGCTCAAGCGCAAGATGAAGAAGCTTTTCTGCATGGAGTCTCATGGTCAGTAGATGACTCATGTGGCTGAGAAGAAGGCCAGGGGGCGTCACAAGGAGCTCATGCGTCAGCTGGGTGCGACCGTTGCCAACGGTTCTGAGGGCCAGATCATTGAGGAGGAGGAGTGCATTCAGCAGCACTGTCTGTGGACCGATTCAGACACCGAGCAGTTTCCGACTGAGGATGGCAGTGTGGATGTCCCTGCCAGGATGTGATGAGAGAGCTTCTTAGTTTGCTATCACATGGAGCCGTAGCAATGCTCTTTGCCCTTTTGATGTCTCGATGCTAAAGGGGGAGAGAGTTTAGGGATTTGTGTTGTTGCTGTGTTTGTGAGTGTGTCTTTGTGGTTTGGTTTGTGGTGTCGTTGTGTTTTCTCGTTGTTTGCGTTGTTTGGTGTTGTGTCCGTGAGACCTAAGTTCCAGACATATGGTGTGAGACATATGCTACCTTATCTTTATCTTATCATTATCTATGTCTATCTAGTACTTTGGTATCTTATGAGTTGCATGCTTATCCTGTTATATACCCTGCTCTCATGTATCCTATGCTTAGATTGTTGTACTATAAAATATAGGGGGAGTGTTAATCCTAATGTGTGTGTCTTGCATTCCAAAGGCACTACTAACTAGGTGCACACATTCAGGGGGAGACCGTCTATATTTTGTAGTTCTAAGTATCTTTACTTTCATGTCTTATCTTTGTGCAAATCCCTAGTTGTCATCAATCCACCAAAAAGGGGGAGATTGTTAAGTCATATCTCTCTCGATGTAGTTTTGGTGATTGATGACAACATGTTTGCGGACTAACCATGTGCTTTGAGCATTTCAGAGATTCATCCTTTGGCACGAGACGTTTTCTTTCCCCTCGAAGTGTTATTCAAGACGATGTAGCTCTTTCGTTTCTTGTTTGGTGGAGTAGTTTTGTACGAGTCACCGTACAATCAAGAGGGGGTCCGCTTGGGTAAGGCTAGGGTGGAATCAACACGTACACATCCTTTCCTCACCCTTTGAGCTATTCTGCTTCGATGGAGAGGTCATTCCCCTTCCAGATGTGCTGCTTTGGGTCCAAGCAGTAGTACCGCGGTACCTAGCGGTAGTACCGCTTGTGGGTTCTCAGCCGCAGTACCGCTGCGGTACCGGGCCCCTACCGCGTCGACTCGAGGGGGACGCATCTTGTGTCGGGTTGAGCGGCACTTTGCAGCGGTAGTAGAAGCGGTAGTACCACTCGAGAGCGGTACCACTCGAGAGCGGTACCACTCGAGAGCGGTACCACTCGAGAGCGGTACTACCGCCCTACCACCGCGGCAGTACCGCACTGGGCACGGTTCCTGCTCGTTCTTCAAGCCCTCCCAGACTGGACGGTAGTACTGCAAGGGGGAGCGGTAGTACCGCTGGGTCCAGCGGTAGTACCGCTGCCCCTACGGTAGTACCGCCCTCTGTGGAGCTGTTTTGGGGGTAACGGTTGGATGGGTTCCCCTTGTATAAAAGCGGGTCCTCTTCATCTTCGTTGACTCACCTCTTCCCCCAAAAGCTCCATTAATGCTCCAAGCTCCATTTTCGCCCGATCTCTCTCCCTAGCTAGTCAAACTTGTTGATTTGCTCGGGATTGGTGGAGAAGGCCCCGATCTACACTTCCACCATGAGAAATTTGATTCCCCCACTCATCCCTAGAGGATCTTGTTACTCTTGGGTGTTTGAGCACCCTAGATGGTTGAGGTCACCACGGAGCCATATTCCATTGTGGTGAAGCTTCGTGGTGTTGTTGGGAGCCTCCGATTAAGTTGTGGAGATTGCCCCAACCTTGTTTGTTAAGGTCCGGTCGCCGCCTCCAAGGGCACCAATAGTGGAATCACGGCATCTCGCATTGTGTGAGGGCATGAGGAGAATACGGTGGCCCTAGTTGCTTCTTGGGGAGCATTGTGCCTCCACACCGCTTGTCACACCCTAGCTAGTTCATGCATTAGAGTGTTGCATCATGTTTATTTTCCCAGAAAACTGAAATGGGGATGACAGAACCCCCAGCACCCCTGGAACAACTAGGGTTTACTAAAAACTTTTTCAATGAACCTGAAATGCCCTTCTAAAAAGTCCACCCTTTTTGTTTTGGGTTAAAACCTTTGACAAAAATGGTGCACACTTTTCTAGGACATCATAAGGTCATTGGATTAATTCATTATTAATTGCATTTGGGTAATTTAAATCCTTTAAATATTTTAAAATGCCCAAATAATACTGAAAGTAATTTTAGGCTATTGAGAATATTTTCAAATGTGCCTCTAATTCAGGGTTTTCCTAAATGAAATAGTATTTTTACTATTTCAAAACACAAAACAGAATAAATAGAAAACAGAAAAGAGAGAGAGAAAGGAAACTAACCTGGCAAAGCCACCAGCCGGCCCACCTGGTGGCCCAGCACTGTGCTGGCCCGTGCCAGCCAACTACTTCGTCCCAGCCAGGCAGGCAGGGAGGTGACGCCGGCGTGCGCGAGATCGCCAGCGCGTCAGCTTCTTGCCGCCCTCGCCCCTGGACACTTGGGCGAGCTCCACGTCGCCGCCCCGACCCCGCAGACACATCGCTCACTCCTCTGTCTCTCTCCCTCGCCCTCTCCCACCATGGCCGACGCCCCTGCCGCTGCACCGTCGACGTAGCCGCGCCCTCCGTCGTCCTCGCGCCGCGCCACCATGTCCACGAGCTCCACCGTCGTCGACTACGCTGAGCAGGCCGAGCCCCGAGCACTCGCCCGCTCTGGAGTCGCCCCGACCCCGTTTTCGCCAACTCCGGCCGTGGTAGATCCCCTTCGCCTTCACTGCAGCACCAACTCATCCCCGACCTCGCCGACTGCTCCGACGTGACCCCATGAGCTCAGCCACCTCCCCATCCTCTCCGTTTGCCTTCTCGAGCACCGCAGTGCCCGCACCAAGCTCAGCCGCACCCGCCGCCGGCACCGCACGTCGCCATCGTGGCCATAGCCACGTTGGCTCGCAACCGAGCACGTCATCATATTCACCGCACTCGCAGGAGCCCGTAGCACCCTCGCACGCTCCTCGCCGTGCCTCCTAGCGGCTAGTTCGACCTCGCCCGAACTCCGGCAGCCGCAATGCTCATTGCCTTTGTCGTTTCCGGTGACCCTGAGCCCAGCCAGTGCCACCACTCGACGCGGCTTGCTCCCAGCTATGCGTAGGAGGTCTCCGCCATCCATTTGGTCATCGGAGTGCAAAACCAGCACCGCCCCGCCGCGTCTGGCCTCACCGGCGGCTAAATGCCGGCGAGTTTGACTCCGCTGACCCAGTTTGAGCCCCAGGGTCACTGACGTGTGGGCCATGCCCCTGTTTAATTTAGAATTAGATTAGTTAACACTAATTACTTTAGTTAATGGGTTGACTCACTGACATGTGGGCCCAGGCCCTAACTAACCTAGATTAGTGCTAACGTAACACTTACTAACTCTGTTAGTTAGTTGTTACACTGACAGACGGGACCCGCCGGCCAGGTTTGACCTGGGCTATCGCCTTTGACCTGCTGACGGCACCCTAACGCAATGCTGACACAATAGCTCAATTACTAGAATTATTCTTATACAAGAAATTCTAGAAAATATTGCAAAATTCAAAAATTCATAATTTTTAATCTGTAACTCCAAATGCAAAGATTTATATATGAAATTTGATCAGAAAAATTCAATATTTCCATCTGTAATGGTTTCATGCATGACAAAACACTTTAACCTTGCTGTTTAGGTGAAACAAGCTAATACACTTATAATGCTTAAGAACATAAGCTTCCATTTGAATCTTTGATTCAAATGGACCCAAACCAACTTGTTTCACATTGCATTAGGCAGGACACCTCATATTGCCATGTCATAGCATGCATCATATTGTTGCATATTGCCATGTGATGATTGTGTTCTGTGGTGTCTTTCGTGGTAGGTTCTGCCTCTGAGGATATCTCCGAGTATCCAACTGAAGGGCAGTACCCTACTATTACTCCATCAGGCAAGTAGCCCCATTGATCATATCGATACAATCCCATGTTCTCGCTTCTGCTCTCATTTACTGCATTAAGACAACAACGTTTCAAACTGATGTGTGCTGCGGTAGTTGAACCCTTATCCTCTGCATGACCTATCATTGCCAAAGTAACTAAATGAAACCCACTAGCATGTGTAGGAGTTGATTGAGCCATGTACGTGTTTCCTACCTTGCTATGCCTGCTATGCTTAGAGTTGTGTCAGGTCTGGTTCATCTGGGTGATGGGCTAGAGTGAAATGATTACGTCGGTAATGTGAGGGATGTGTTGAACATGATTTGGTAAAGGTATCGATGAGAGGCCATGTAGGAGTACATGGTGGGTTGTTTCATTGAGGCCGTCCCTAAGAACTGAGATCTGTATGTGTGATTTAAGAATCAGTTACTACCATCCATTAGGATCCTTAATTGACCCTCTCGGCTTCTTAACCACTCTAGTTCTCTGTCCAGGAGTTGCAACTAGTTTCTGATGTTTGTAGGTTATGTGTTGGCGGCCGTGCATAGCGCTGACCCTAGGGGTGGGCTATGGTGCGGTAGATACACCATGGCCAGGTATGCCGGGTGCCCGTTTGGCGTCTCGGGACCCTGTACACATCGTTCGGGGCCGTATGTGGAAACCTCGGCCGGACTCCCTGCGGATGGAACCTGGATAGGTGATAAACCTAGACTAGAGACTTGTGTGTTTAGGTAGGCCGTGGCCGACACCCTCGTTGGGCTTCCGCTTGAAGGTTGCCGAGTACATGTCGTGTAAACGACGATAAGTGGTGAGAGCGTGTATGAAGAAGTACACCCCTGTAGAGTTAACATCATCTATTCGAATAGCCGCGTCCGCGGTAAAGGACTACTTGGTTGCCTATACAGTTCATAGACAAGTTAATGGTTAGTACTAAAAGACTCAAGATAATTGTGAGTACCAAGGATGGCCCTCTCGTAGGATGACGAGGGAGGATCCCCGATGGAGTATTGTCTTGGTGATTAGTGGACTCGTGTGCGAAAACTATTTTACAGTGGTGTCTCATAGGATAGCTTAGCCAAGAGTCAAAGCTGGCTTGCTGCAATAACTCCACCACCTTCTTGAGAATGAGCATGTATAGTAGGATCTACTGTAAGACTTGCTGAGTACCTTTGTAATCATGTTGCTTTAATTATTGTTTTCAGACGACAACACCGCCCCCTCCGATGGGTCTTACGTAGACCTCGACGTCGATGAGTAACTTGCCACCCAGGTGGTGATTCTGGCCATGGAGGGCCCTATGTAGATAGACAGGCTTCGACAAGCCTTCTTTCTTTCTAGTGTTTGTACTCAGACTATTTGCTTCCGCATGTGTTTGTAAGCTTGTATGACTTGAGTGTCGGGTCTTGTGACCCCTACCTGTATGAACATGTTATGTATGGCTCTCCGGAGCCTTTAAATAAAGTACTTGAGTTGTAGAGTTTTGTTGTGATGCCATGTTGTATTTACACATATCGAGCATATTGTGTGTATGATTGAAATGCTTGGTATGTGTCGGATCCGACAATCTAGTTGTTTATCCTTGGCAGCCTCTCTTATGGGGAAATGTCGTCTAGTGCTCCTTGAGCCATAGTAGTCCGCTACAGCCTGGTTTACCGGAGTCCTGCTAGCCCAGCACTACTGCTCAGGACACTTGACTGGCCGGCATGTGTTTCACTTCATTCCTATGTCTGTCCCTTCGGGGAAATGTCACGCGGTGACATCCGGAGTCCTGCCTAGCCTGCTACAGCCCGGGTTCCCCGGAGTCCTGTTAGCCTAGTGCTACAGCCCGGATTCACACGCTGTTGACCGACATGCTCGATGTGATTCAGGTATGCCTGTCCCCATAGGTCTGTGCCGCTTTGGGTTCACGACTAGCCATGTCAGCCCGGGTTCTCTGTCATATGGATGCTAGTGACACTATCATATACGTGAGCCAAAAGGCGTAAACGGTCCTGGGCCTTGGTAAGGCGAGACCCGTGGGGATACTGTGCGTGAGGCCGCAAAGTGATATGAGGTGTTACCGGCTAGATCGACGTGACTTGGAATCGGGGTCCTAACAGCGTTGGCATCAGAGCCGGACTGCCTGTAGGTTCGTTGAGCCAAACTGGTCGATGTCGAGTCTAGAAATGCTTTAGTTATATGTAGGGGAATTGATTGTGGAAGGGAACGTAAGGCTCTTTTTAATCATTTACCTTATGCCCTCTGATCTGAGTCATTCTCTTCTCATTCTACGTGGGTTAAGGACTATGCTCTCTTCTCTCTATCAGGTTCACGTGTTACTAATCCGTAGTAGCTTATAGGACTGTTGTTACAAGCCTCAGTAACTTTTAGTATGTTGTCAGTTGAACCAGAACCTTGATATGATGTTGTTGAGTGGTTTTGCAAACTGTTGTGAATGTATCAAATCTTTTCTAAGCATTTACAGCCGTTATGCTGTCCGATTTCTCCTAGAAATTCTAATGCCTTTGCATTATTCTATGCTTTCAGATGGCCACCCGTTCCCAGAACCAAGTGGTTCGTCTGACCCGGTGCCTCGATGTACCCGGTCACACGGCCATGTTGGTTCGAGTGATGGTCGAGACAGGCTATCGATGGTATCCGGAATATATCGTCGAGGAGCAGTTCCGAGACTTCAACCAGAGCCAGTACCTTTGTACCGTCAGGATATATCCCTCTTATCCTGGATCCACCGAACCCCTCCACTTCTCTTATGGGCTTGGGGATACTTTTGATATGTCTGTGCAGGATGCAGCTTACTCAATGTGTCAGTGTTCTAAAAACGGGGGTCCCCAGACTTGCCTGCCTGCGGCCTGCGGCGTGGCTCAAGTGGGGGGCCAGCGCGGCCCATCTTCATCAGCTCAAGCTCAAGACCCTACGAGGGGCCAATCCTCGCGGGGCAGACGACTGGAAGCTTCCTCAGAGGCAGCCTCATCAGGCAGGCTCGTGAGGAGGCGGAGAGATCAAGGCAGGGGCACCTCGCGAGGAGCCCGTGACGCAAGCCATGACGATCTAGACCAGGCGGGCGCCAGGCGGGCACCAGCCTACGCAGTGTCCTTGTTTCCCCTTTGGTGCAAAGGGCGCAAGCACAGGCCAAGGCATCGGGCAAAGGTTACCATTCCGGTGCAACGAGACCAAGACCAATAGAGCGGCAGGACGGAGGTCACCGTGGAGCCCAAGACGGCGTCACCACCAGTGCTTTTGGCAGCCAAAGACCACCTTTGGTCAGGATAACTTGTACTAGATGTTCCCCTTCAAAATGGCCAATTGTTGGCGCCCTTCCCGCTCATTATTTGGGGAGAGGCCCAGGGCCTCTATAAATAGAGCTAGCCACCACAAAGACAGGGAGAGGGAGACATCGATGGACGGAAGGCAGAGATCTAGACATCGATAGACGGAAGGCAGACATCTAGACATCAATGGACGGAAGGCAGAGATCTAGACATCGATAGACGGAAGGCAGACATCTAGACATCGATAGATGGAAGGCAGAGATCGAGGGACATCTAGAGATCTGATAGAACCCTAGCAGAGAGAGAGAGAGAGGTGACTGAACTCACCCAAACAGTTCGTCGCACCAGCTCAAGAACACCTCTCGCGAGGTTGTTCTTCCCTTGTAGTGTTCATCATCAGCCCCTGAGGCAATCGACCACACCACACACTAGAGTAGGGTATTACACCACAACGGTGGCCCGAACCAGTATAAACATCGTGTCCCTTGTGTTGTTCGTTGTTTCCAGCTTAGATCACGCGGGGAGATTGGACGTAGATCGATAGGGGAGAGATCTCCGCACGCACCCCAGTGTTCGAACTTCAAGGGTCTGCCGGAACCCGAAATCCGACATTTGGCGCACCAGGTAGGTGTGCACCGGAATCTTTCTTCCGCTGTTCGCGTGTGATCTTCTGTCGCGTCCATGGCTGACGCTCGTCGGGCTCGCACCGAGCGCCGGGCTGCTCTCGCCACCCGCATCGCCCAGACAGCGCCCGTCGGCAGACGCCCTCGTCGTTCCCGTCGCCTGCCGCCAACGCCGCCACTGGCCTGGCGGGGAACGAGTAGCAGGCCTCATCCCAGCATCCTTCAGTACGGCGGGAGGGCCGCACCGCTACACCGTCGCTGACTCCAGCCGCATCATCATCCCACGCCCATCGCGCCCCCACGGATGCGCACGCCGCGCTGCTCCTGGCAAGAGAGCTCCTGCACTACCGCCCCATCGACGACCTCTACGAGGACTGGCTTGCCCGCATCACCAAGCTCGTCAGCGCCGCAGGGGGCTCCCCCTTGCCGTCCTTCTCGCTGCCTCGCCCTCCATTCTACGCAGGAGGCGAGGATCAGGAGGTGCCTCCACCACCTCCTCCCCAAGAAGGCGCCCTGGCTCCAAGGCGCGCAGCCCCACGGCAAGACCCTCCGCGTCCAGCGCCTGCGCAGCAAGAAAGGAGCTGCCAAGAGATCCCTCGTCCCCAAGAATGTGCTCGCGCGCTCCTAGCGCCGACGCGCCAAGATCGCATCCCTGCACCTCCACGCCAAGTCCCCACGCTGCTCCAAGCGGCGGCGTGCGGTAATCCCTAGGAACAAGCCCAGCACCAGCAAAAGGCGCCGGTGGCCACAGCAGGCTGCCGTGCCCTCACCCCCGAGCTACGCGGCGTCGCATGGCCAGGCAAGTTCAAGCCTGACCTACCCCCTCGTTATGATGGCACGGCGGACCCCGCGGAGTTCCTACAGCTCTACGAGATATGCATAGAAGCCGCCAACGGAGACGAAAGGGTCATGGCGAACTGGTTTCCCATGGCGCTCAAGGACGGGCTCGCACCTGGCTCCTGAACCTGGCTCCTGGCACAATCTCCTCTTGGGACGAGATGCGCACTCGCTTCATCGCCAACTTCCAGGGCACTCGCGACCAGCCCCCGGCCGTGAGCGATCTGCGCCGCATCAAGCGGCAGCAAGGGGAAACCCTGCAAAAATACATCGAGCGTTTCAACAACGCTTGCCTCAAGATCCCAAGGTGACTGAAGAAGTGAAAGTGCAACTATCCCTAGGTGGTTTTGGTAATTCATAACAACATATAGCTCATTGAGCTAATGCTATTCCAAGATGATTATTTCAGGAAAGCTCAATGATTGGCATGGCATGGATGTGAAAGTGGAACCCTCAAAATGCTAAGGACAAAGAATTGGCTCAAGCTCAAAAGTTCAAGACTCTTCATTTTATATTTTAGTGATCCAAGATCACATTGAGTCTTTAGGAAAAGCCAATACTATCAAGGAGGGATGAGGTGTTGCTTAATGAGCCTCTTGCTTTATGTGCTTGGTGATATGCTCCAAAATCCTCAACCACTTTTTCCATAGCCACAAATGACCTAAACCCTAAGCCAAACTCGGTCATACCGATTCTTTCAACCCGGCGCCACCGAGTTTCACTTGTCATTTGCCACTGCCAAACCCTAGCAATTCGGTCCAACCGATAAGGATCTCGGTCTCACCAAGATGGGATTGCAAACTCTCGGTTTCCCTTTCGTAACTTTTCGGTCTCACTGAAAGAGCGAATCGGTCCCACCGAGATTGCAATGTAAACTCTCTGTTTCCTTTTTGTAACATTTCGGTCTCACCGAAAGAGAAAATCGGTCCCACCGAGTTTACCTGACCAACTCTCTGGTTAGCTTATTGCTAAACTCGGTCTCACCGAGTTTGTGCAATTGGTCTCACCGAGATTACGTTTTGCCCAAAACCCTAACCGAATTGGTCCTACCGAGTTGCATGTCAGTCCCACCGAAATCTCTAACGGTCACTAGGTTTACCTTTTCGGTCCGACCGAGTTTTCTGATTCGGTCCCACCGAGATTGGTAGATTGTGTGTAACGGTTGGATTTTGTGTGGAGGCTATAAATACCCCTCCACCTTCTCTTCATTCGAAGAGAGAGCCATCAGAACACATGCACCATTCCAACTCATATGTTCTGAGAGAGAACCACCTACTCATGTGTTGAGACCAAGATATTCCATTCCAACCATATGAATCTTGATCTCTAGCTTTCCCCAAGTTGCTTTCCACTCAAATCTTCTTTCCACCAGATCCAAATCCTATGAGAGAGAGTTGAGTGTTGGGGAGACTATCATTTGAAGCACAAGAGCAAGGAGTTCATCATCAACACACCATTTGTTACTTCTTGGAGAGTGGTGTCTCCTAGATTGGCTAGGTGTCACTTGGGAGCCTCCGACAAGATTGTGGAGTTGAACCAAGGAATTTGTAAGGGCAAGGAGATCGCCTACTTCGTGAAGATCTACCGCTAGTGAGGCAAGTCCTTCGTGGGCGATGGCCATGGTGGGATAGACAAGGTTGCTTCTTCGTGGACCCTTCGTGGGTGGAGCCCTCCGTGGACTCGCGCAACCGTTACCCTTCATGGGTTGAAGTCTCCATCAACGTGGATGTAGGATAGCACCACCTATCCGAACCACGGGAAAAACATCCGTGTCTCCAATTGCGTTTGAATCCTCCAAACCCTTCCCTTTACATTCTTGCAAGTTGCATGCTTTACTTTCCGCTGCCAATATACTCTTTTCATGCTTGCTTGAATTGAGTGATGATTGCTTAACTTGTCCTAAGATAGCTAAAATCTGCCAAGAACTAAAATTGGGAAAAGGCTAAGTTTTTATTTGGTCAAGTAGTCTAATCACCCCCCCTCTAGACATACTTCCGATCCTACAAGTGGTATCAGGGCCTTGGTCTCCATTTGCCTTGATCTCCATAGCTTTTGGTGATCATAGCCTTGGTTTCACAACCTAGAAGAGTATGGCGTCTAGCGAGGGAAATTATCACCATAGAGGTCCTTACTTTGATGGTACTAATTTTGCTAGTTGGAAGCATAAAATGAAAATGCATATTCTTGGACATAACCCCGCCGTATGGGCTATTGTTTGTGTTGGTTTGCAAGGTGACTTCTTTGATGGGAGAGAACCAAACCGTGAAGCTACCGCGGATGAGTTGAAGATGTTGCAATACAATGCTCAAGCTTGTGATATTCTCTTCAACGAATTGTGCCCCGAAGAATTCAACAAAATCAGCCGTCTTGAGAATGCAAAGGAAATTTGGGACACTTTGATTGATATGCACGAAGGTATCGACTCCGTCAAGGAATCCAAGTTGGATGTGCTCCAAAGTCAACTTGACAAGTTCAAAATGAAGGATGGTGAAGGTGTCTCTGAAATGTACTCTAGGCTTGCTCTCATCACAAATGAGATTGCCGGCTTAGGAAGTGAAGAGATGACCGATAGATTCATCATCAAGAAGATCCTAAGAGCCTTGGATGGGAAATATGATACCGTGTGCACATTGATTCAAATGATGCCCAATTACAAAGATCTCAAACCAACGGAAGTGATTGGAAGGATTGTTGCTCATGAGATGTCACTCAAGGATAAAGAAGAACTTCACAACAAATCAAGTGGTGCCTACAAAGCGTCATGTGAAGTCCCCACATCATCAAGTGAGAAACAAAACTTCAATGAAGAATTGAGCTTAATGGTGAATAACTTCAACAAGTTCTACAAGAGAAGAAGCAAAGATAGAAGCTTCAAGTCAAGGTCCTACAATGACAAAAGATCTTCTAGTCGAGATCGAAACTGCTACAATTGTGGAAGACCCGGACACTATTCCAATGAGTGTACAGCTCCCTACAAGAGAAGAGAAGATTCTCCAAAAAGAAGAAGCAAAGAATCACCACCAAGAGAGAGAAGGAGTAGGGATGATCATTATGAACGGAGATACTCACGGAGAAGCAAGGATTCGGAAAGGAAGGAAAAATCATCAAGGAGCTACACAAAACGAAGACATCAAGCTCATGTTGGTTAATGGGTATCCGGCTCCGACTCCGACAGCCCCTCCGAGAGAAGTTATCACTCCGACTCCGAAGATACTCAAGATGAAGGTGTTGCCGGTCTAGAACTTGTGTCAACCAACTCCTATGACATATTTGACTCACTAAATGAAGGAATTGGAAGATGCTTCATGGCCAAAGGTCCTAAGGTAACACACCCCGAGTATGTTGATTTTAATAGTGATGAAGATGACTTGTTAGGTGATGATGATTTGCTTATTGACAACTCTAGTGATGAGTACTATGGTGAAACATCTATTAATCATGCTAAAACGAATAACAATGATAAGGAGAAGATTGAGGCCCTAACTAAAGAACTAAACACTCTTAAGTTAGCTCATGAAACTATCTTCGAAGATCATCGAGAACTTTTAAGAGCTCATGAGAAATTACGCTTTGAAAAGCTTAATCTTGAGCAAGAGCATGAGTTCTTAAAAGCAATCAATGATGATCTCCGCAAGAAAAGTTCTTCTCACATTGCCAAGCGTTTACTTTTATCCACTTACATGCCTCAAGTCAAGTCTAGTAACAAGAACAAGAAAGATTCTTCCTCTAGTAGTAACAATGATCATGCTAAATCCAATATTGTTGCTTCTAGTAGTTCTCTTGATTCCACTAATGATTCTCTTAGCCAAGTTACACTTGAGCAAGAAAATAGCTTATTGAAGGGAATTATAGAGAAAGGAGTGTACAAAAGCCTTGCCGGGAGTAAGCAATTCGAGGGAATTGTGCGCAAGCAAGGAATGCACCGGAAGAATCAAGGTGTTGGTTTCGAACGAAAGTTCAATGCCAATGGAGTTGAGTGGGAAGAAGATCAATACCCCAAGACAAAGTTTGTTCCCCAAAAAGAGAAGTATGATACGTCCTTCAAGGGGACAAAAGCTCAAGATGATCTTCCACCACAAGACTACAAGCAAAAAGGCAAGGAAAAGCTTCAAGAGGAGATTGATGCATTTGAAAAAGCTCCTAAGACCTTAGTAAAGTGGGTTCCCAAGACTACTTCAAGTTCCACTTCATCAAGTACGACTACAACTCCAAGGATTCCCATCAAGATGGTGTGGATCCAAAAGAAGAAGAACTAGAGAGTTCTCGAGGGTGACTCCGCCAACATACCTCACTCTTATCATTTTGGCAAGAACAAGTGCAATCAAATTCCACATCTTGCACTAGTTCAAGGAGTCACAAACCCTCTTGTTGGTAAGACAAGGGACAAGGTAACCTAAAGTTTTCATGGACATCATCTTGTGTGTGCATCACTCTATGTCTATGGATATCCTTGTTTGTTCCTTGTGGGACTAACCCATGTAGGTATTGAAAGTGCAATTCACTCAAATGGATAGCTCCAAGTGATCTACATCAACATTGAGCATCCACATCTTCAACATCTACATGAAGTCATCATCGACAAAACCCAAGGTTAGTTCATCCCTCTTAGGGGGGATATCACATCTAGGGGGAGCTTTACTCTAAAACTTGAGCTAAAGCAACTCTAAAGATGTGAATACAACAATGCTTTATGTAAAAGTGGTAACCCCACTTGAGCTTAAACGATGAGTATGACCTACAATCAAGTGTTCTCACTTGACTCCTAAGTCAATATACTCATATATAGATGACCTAGTCATCGCAAATTGCTTGATAGATGCTAGAAATGTTTGTGCATGCTTTGCCACATATTTCATTTGCCATCTTGTTGTGTGAGCATGTTGGTTGCATATTTTACTCATTCGAGGACATCCACTTGTTGTTTTGATTGTCTGGATTTATCTTCTTTTGCCAAGTGGATGGAAAAGAATGCCTAAGTACCTCCTCTAGCTATCTATGCTTTTCTCATCTCAAACTCTATTCATGCTGCATCACAAAATTTGACCAAGTCAGATTCGAACCACTCTGTGTGAGGAGCGCTCGGAGTCCCCGATTCGTCATAGACTTAACTTCCAAAACCTCTTTGTGATTCTCGGTCTGACCGACTCCATACTTTCGGTCCTACCAAGATCATTAAGTTGATCAAGGTTTTGGATCTCGGTGCAACCGATTTGAACTTTTCGGTCACACCGAGTTGCAATAACTGTATACAGTTTTGCATCTCGGTGCCACCGAGTTGTTCCACTCGGTCACACCGACAGGGTCGGGCTATATATAGTCACGGGCAAAATTTGGAAATTTCTTCGAAACCCTTTGCCCGCGCGATAGCCTGCTCTGCCTTCGTGGTCTCCGGATCGTCTTCTCGCCGCCAGCCGCCTCCAGTCGCTGGTCTCCGTCGCCGTCAACAGGAATTCTGCCCCACCGTTGCCGCCATAGCGAGTCTCCGCCGAACTAGGGTATGGACTCGATCTCTGTGCTATTCTCCAATCCAATTCCTAGCACATTGTGATCATCATGATTCTTGCCACGTTTGATAAACTCCTATCTAGTCAATGAACTCGTAGATTAGGTTTAATTCAAAATTTATAGGGTTAGGTTTCCGCCGAAACCATCTCGGACCCACTGAGTTGAAAAACTCTGTCCCACCGATTTGGCTTATGCCATTGCACAAGTGAGACTCGGTCTGACCGAAAATTACTTATCGGTGTGACCGATTTTGGAACTCTGTGAAACCCTAGCAGTCTCGGTGCCACCGAACTGTGACTCGGTCTGACCGAGTGCACTAGTTCTGGTGCCAAAACTGCTTCGGTATCACCGAGTTTAGAAATCGGTAGATCCGAGATGCTTTCAGTGGGAAACTAAAACTAAGTTTTTGAATTATTATTTTGCAAAAATCTCTGCATTTTGTGATGCTCATCCACTCTATCTCATCTATAATCTATTCACAGGGTCAGCAGTCAGTGCAACATGTCTGATCAGAGTGATAGCCAGAACTTGTCAGAGCAGCAAGTACAGATGAGTGAGGGCACTAGTCCCTCAAGCTCCTCAGATGATGGCAGCAGGAGCACACCCAGCAATCTGCCTAAAGCTGCCACACGCCAGAGAAAGAAGAGAACCTCAGACTCAGAAGATGAGGATTATGTGGCAGAGGAGGAAGCCACCTCCAAGAGAGTTGAGCCAGCTCAAGGCACAAAGCCAGGGCTGAAGATCAAAAGGCCAGCAAGCAGGCAGCCAATCTCAAAGGCAAGAATGTCAACTGAGAAGCCTGCACCCACTCCCATTGAGCCAGTTGTTGCTGAAGGCAAGAAGAGGAAAGAAAGAGTGAAGAAGACTGTGGCCAGAGTTCTTGGCAAGGCCTCCATCATGGAAGATGAGGAGGAAGAAGAAGAGGTTGCTGCACCAGCACCCAAGGCACCCAAGCTAATGGGTGATGCTATCAAATCAGGGGCTACTGCATCTAAGCCCAAGGCTGCATCAAAGGTCAAGACAGCACCAAAGAGAAATACAAGGAGCATACCTGCTGCTGAAAAGAACAAGGCCCCAGTGCCTGAAGCTGCTGAAGAAGAGGATGAAGAGCAAGTTCTCAGAAAACTCAAGCCCAAGATCCCAGACCACAATGATGCTCATCGTGTGGCTGAGGACATGAAGCTCAGGAGAGACTCAGGGCTGAGGAAGTGGAGAGAAGCAGATCCGTATGCTTCAAGAAGAAGGACTGCTGTGGATTACAGATTTCACACCAAGGAACAGCAAGACTTCTATGAGACAGTTTTTCTTGACAAGAAGCCAATAGTTTGTGACATGAGATGGGTCGATTGGACCTACATGAAGGAAAATGAGGAATACTATCCTGGAGTGTATGACAGCTTTAGTGCGTGCGGCGTTGCAGACTTTGTTGGGCAGAAGCTCACAAAGTGGAACGAGGAGCTAATCATGTAATTCTACTCCACAGCACACTTCTACCCAGATGGGAGGATCACATGGATGTCTGAAGGTACAAGGTACCAATCAACTGTTGAGGAATGGGCAAAGTTGATCAATGCCCCAGAGGAACAAGCAGATGACTTGGACATTTATGCCAAGAAGAAAATGGATCACAACTCTATGTCCAACATGTACAAGGAGATCCCGAATGAAGCACTTGACACGTTCAAGTTTGGCTCAGTGCATTATCTTCTATCAGGACTGCCCACTATCAACTGGATACTGAGGCACACCCTTCTGCCTAAGTCTGGAGATCACAAGATGATCAAAGGTCACGCGATCAATTTGGTTCATGTCTTTGACGTGCCTCAGAAATTCAAAGTCATGAGCCTCATAGTGGAAACAATCAAAAGGACTGCAGCAGATCAGAAGAGGAGCTGTGGATATGCACCTCAGATTCAGGAGCTCATCAACTCCAAGATGGGCACGGGCGTGTATTTATTGGATAAGGAACACCTGCCCATCCGTCCAGACTTCGAAGATAATCAAGTGGTCATGACTGAGAATGAGCCATCATCTGCCCAAGCACAAGCCAAGAAGGAGAAGGCGAGGAAGGAGAAAGCTGCCAAGATGCCTACTCAAGAGGAGGCATCTGAATATTTTCTGAAAACCAAACAAGAGCAGCTTGGTTACCTGATTGCGTCCACCCTGCGGATTGAGCAAGGACTAGCCACCCTAACTCAGAACCAGGCAAGCTTAGAGAGGATCATGGAACAGAGGTTCTATGACTTGGACATCAAGGTGACAGAGATACAGACTGCCGTGGAGCAGCTCCAGGATGACATGAATGAGAGGAGAGGCAGGACTACGACTGATGCCTTTGCCAGGGTGCCACGAGGTCCAAGGTCGTTTGCAGTGCCAGTTGCTGACACCATAGCCACCACGTCTGCACCAGCTACAGCCTCAGTTCCACCAGCTACAGCCTCAGTTCCACCAGCTCCAGCATCCACTTCAGCCTCGACTCCGACCACGTCTACTGAAGGCTTCGTCCTTGGAGTGCTCCGGACTCCATCACCACCTGAAGATCAAGCCTGAGTGTCGACTTAGCACTATGCATTTTCTAGGAACTTTTTGGTAACTTGTTGCCAAAGGGGGAGAAAATGTATAGGTCATAGGCTTCGAGAGAGAGTGTTGCTTTTATTCTCTCTTGTTTTATTTGGTGGTTTTTCGAACTTTATTTGCTTGCGTGTGAGATACTATGCCCTTATCTGTGTGAGACATCGATGATCATGTGTTTGATCATAAGCTACACTTAATGTTTGCTTAATATTATCATTATTCTATCCATCTTATGTGATCACTCACTATTCTTGGTGATGAGTGCATGTATTTCTTTCTTATCATTTTTGAGCGCTCCACCAAGATGTATGTGACATGGAAGAGTAACCCATGACTCTAACTCTTTGTGCATTTGCAGTCCAAAGCAAATTTTGAATATGCACAAATTTAGGGGGAGCTCTTACTTATCACATACTTCTCAAAGCGACGATATATTTCATGCTTATTTTCATTTGTCGAAGCTTTGATCTATATGTTGTCATCAATTACCAAAAAGGGGGAGATTGAAAGTTCAACTATCCCTAGGTGGTTTTGGTAATTCATAACAACATATAGCTCATTGAGCTAATGCTATTCCAAGATGATTATTTCAGGAAAGCTCAATGATTGGCACGACATGGATGTGAAAGTGGAACCCTCAAAATGCTAAGGACAAAGAATTGGCTCAAGCTCAAAAGTTCAAGACTCTTCATTTTATATTTTAGTGATCCAAGATCACATTGAGTCTTTAGGAAAAGCCAATACTATCAAGGAGGGATGAGGTGTTTCTTAATGAGCCTCTTGCTTTATGTGCTTGGTAATATGCTCCAAAATCCTCAACCACTTTTTCCATAGCCACAAATGACCTAAACCCTAAGCCAAACTTGAGGTCACATGCCCTCTTAGGTGGTCTACGTGCGCTATCACGTTCAGCTCAGCGGATTAGCTCAAGTGCGTAGCAACGGCCAGAGTCCTCCCAATGCTTTGCTCCCCGATCATCAGCAACGTGCAGGTCACCAGGACCCTCATTGACGGCGGAGCAGGACTCAACATCCTCTCCGTCGAGACGTTCGACAATCTCCAAGTGTCGTACAATCAGCTTCAGCCGACCAAGCCCTTCTCAGGAGTCACTGATGGTTCCACTATTCCAATAGGGCAGGTTCGCTGTCCAGTCACCTTCGGGCAGCGCAACAACTACCGCACCGAGCTCATCGACTTCGACGTTGCCCACATCCGTCTGCCATACAACGCCATCCTCGGGTACCCAGCCCTGGCAAAGTTCATGGCAATGACTCATCATGGATACAATGTCCTCAAGATGCCAGGAAGCGGTGGAGTCATCACCATACCCTGTGAAGAAAGGGACACAGTGTGTTCACTTGAGCGCGCGTTCCAAGCCGCAACAATCAAAGACCCGGACCACAGGAACAGAAGACTTCCCGAGGTGACCCTTAAGAAGAAGAAGGTTTCGCCTGGCCCAAGCCATAAGGAGGCAGGCGCCTCCGGAGGTGTTGCGTCAGGATCTATGCCTAATCAGGGAGCGCCATCCTCTCTTGCATAGGAAGGCGTGCCCGGCGCCCTCCTCAGGCAAGGCTCGGGGGCTCTTTCTTGGAGAGCCACCGACTTTGCCAAGGTCGCGAGGGAGGCGCTCGGGCACCACTTGGAGGGGTGCTTCCAGGCACGTTTCCCTCAGGAAGGTACAAGTCAAGGAAGACCAAACCCTCAGGAGTTCATCGCAAGAAACACCCAGGAGCTACAGGAGTTGAGAGTCATGCGTGGCAGCCGCCGCTTGCCCACTGTGGCCCCACATCCAGGCGAGGATGGTGGGCTACGCGTCTGCGTTGGCGTGCCAGGGCTCAACCGAGCCGCGTCTCAGGAGTGCCTCTGGCCTTCGTGTGTGGGGCATTGCGAGGGTCCACCTCACAGCTACGTTTGCATGCCTTTTGGCCTGCCGAACGCGGTCGCCGCTCATCAGCGCCTGCTGAGGAGCATTCTGGAGGCCCAGGTGGTCAGGCATCATGCGGTCCTGGCAGAGATGGAGATGGCCCTCGGAGACCCACCTGCGCCTCCGGAGCCTCTCGAGGCTCCTGGGCCTGGGGGCTCGTGAGGGTCGACGTCCTCATCACGCATCGCCCACTTCTTCAACATCACTTCATCTTCAACGGCACCAGGTGACATCTTTCTAAGTTCCATTTTTAGCTGGGAGCGCCCACAGGGCCGCTTCATTCCCAGGTCGCGTGGGTCCGTCCCTGCGGCATGTATCCGTTTTGCTTATGCTCTTTACTTACCTTGTTGGGGGCGCCCCTCGGGCTGCATCATCCCCGAGCTGCTCCGGCCTGGCCCAGCGGCGTTTGCTTTTCCCGCGTCTACTTAGAATGAATTTGCTCTTTCGCGCTTAATTGTCACCTGCTGCTTATTGCGGACTTCTCCGCTTTCATGCAAAGCGCTTGCACGTTAAAAGGGGGGGGTACCTGAGCATCGCGACTCATGGGCTCCTACTGGCTCTCCAGCCCTCACCCCCTGTGAGGGAGTCCTGGATTAGGGGGTGTTCGGGTAGCCGGACTATACCTTCAACCGGACTCCAGGACTATGAAGATACAAGATTCAAGACTTCGTCCCGTGTCCGGATGGGACTTTCCTTGGCGTGGAAGGCAAGCTTGGCGATGCGGATATTCAAGATCTCCTACCGTTGTAACCGACTATGTAACCCTAACCCTATCCGGTGTCTATATAAACCGGAGGGTTGTAGTCCGTAGGCAATCAACTCCATATACAACAATCATACCGTAGGCTAGCTTCTAGGGTTTAGCCTCCTTGATCTCGTGGGAGATCTACTCTTGTACTACCCATATCATCAATATTAATCAAGAAGGACGTAGGGTTTTACCTCCATCAAGAGGGCCCGAACCTGGGTAAAACATCGTGTTCCCTGCCTCCTGTTACCATCCGGCCTAGACGCACAGTTCGGGACCCCCTACCCGAGATCCGCCGGTTTTGACACCGACATTGGTGCTTTTATTGAGAGTTCCTCTGTGCCGTCACAATCAGGAAGGATGCCTCCTCCCGTCTTTAAAGACAGTGCCGTTGCTAAGGGAGCCTTGGCTGTCGGCCAAACCCTCCGGCTAGGTGGTTTCCTCATGATCGCCTGTTTGGCTGTTGCGCCGACGGTGACCTCTCGGGTCATCAAAAGCAACCTACACGTCAGCTCGTAGCTTGTCGAGCAGCTAGATCCAATGGAGCTCTCTTCCGTAAATGAGCTCTCGGATCGCATCGCCGCCCTGGGGGACGCTACGGATTACGACCAGGTTGGGCTTAAACCCGATCTAAGAGAAATTAACTCTCCCCAAGTCACCCACCACGTTGCCGTGGTAGAGACGCAGTGCGGCGACCCTTCATCTATTTTAAGGACTAGCTACCTCCGAATTCCTGACCCCTCCAAGCTGGATACCCGCGGAGGGGGAGATGTAACTCAAGACTTGAGCTTAGGATCAGGCAACGGGCCAGATTCACTGGACAACATCCAAGAATCCGAACTTCAGAGTTCGAAAACTCTTCAGCCTCCGAATCTTGGATTGGGTGAGATTTCAGATTCAACGACACCCGCCCACCCAATCATAAGCGATCTCTCCCAAATCAGGCAGAGGCCCGAGGAAACAGTACATCATTACTGGGCCAGATTCCTCCTCGTTATGAACAGGATAAAGGATTGCCGCGAGGAAGACGCAATCTCAATTTTCTGTAGTAATTGCACGGACAAGGGAATCCTTAACGCCGTAAGTCGTCGTGATATCACACGCTTCGCTGACTTGGCGTCCATAGTACAAAAATACTATGCGATGGAAAGCGCCTGGAAAACCGAAATAAATTTTTGGGATAATCCAGCCTTGAATAGTAATCCTGTCCGAACTAAGAGGGTGCATCATCACAGGACACCCGGGATAAACACCAAAAAGCCAAAACCCTCTACAGGGCATGGAACCGTACTGGAAAGATGGCTTGATGGACCTTATAGAATTCATAGTACAGAGGACGCCACACCAACTCACAGCCTTAGAGCATGTTGGATACTCCGGCAGGTGGCCAAAATCGGCGAGGACCTCTTAATTCCGGAGGCCGCAGAAAGCCAGCCCAAGGACACCAGTACCGTTCTCACAGTCTTCGAGACTTTTGCATCAAACAATGTTCGAAAAAGAACACTCCGCAGCCTCGCTGAAGTCTATCAAGTTGCAACAATAAATCCATGGAGTGACACTGCCATTACCTTCAACGCAAGTGATGAACCTAGATTCCGAACAGCCCGAGCACCAGCCGCATTGGTCCTCAGTCCCATAGTGGACGGCTTTCGCCTCACCAAGGTGCTCATGGATGGAGGCAGCGGACTGAACCTCATTTATGAGGAAACCCTTCAAAAAATGGAAATAGACTAGAACCGCGTCGAGCGAAGCAGCACAACCTTTAGAGGAATAATCCCCAGTCGGGAAGCGCGCTGCACAAGAAAAATCACACTAGATGTGGTGTTCGGCACGCCGGATAATTACAGGTCCGAAGAAGTCACGTTTCAGGTGGCCCCGTTTAAGAGCGGATATCACGCTTTACTAGGGCGGGAAGCATTCATAATCTTCCAAGCAATACCCCATTACGGGTACATGAAGCTTAAGATGCCCGGGCCGAATGGAATTATCACTCTAGCTAGTGATCTGGACATAGCACTCCGCGCCGAAAACAAGACAGCCGCATTAGCCCTTGAGGCGCTATCCGAAGCCTTAGCGGCCGAGGAACTGACTGCGCTGCGCTCCACGGTTAACAGGGATGATGTGATACTCGATAAGAGATCCAAATCCACATCCTTCAAGCCAGTTGATGAAATAGTCAAATTCCAGGTCCATCCAACGGACCCCAATAAAACAGCTTCCATCGGGGCACGACTGAACCCTGATGCAGACGCCACACTGCGAGAGTTCCTACGAGAGAACTGGGACATCTTCGCCTGGCACCCTTCAGACATGCCAGGGATCCCACGCAGCCTGGCCGAGCACAGCTTAAATATCCTAAAAGGATTTAAACCTGTCAAACAAGCCCTTCGGCGTTTTTCCGAACCCAAGAGACAGGCTATGGGAGAGGAGCTAGCCAAGCTATTAGAGGCCGGATTCATCAGAGACATAAAACATCCGGACTGGCTAGCAAACCTGGTGATGGTACCAAAGAAGGACAAATCCTGGCGCCTGTGTGTCGATTTTAAAGACCTTAACAAGGCTTGCCCAAAGGATCCCTTCCCCCTCCCCCGTATCGATCAAATTATCGATGCCACCGCAGGACACGATTTGTTGTGTTTCCTCGACGCATACTCTGGTTACCATCAAATCAAGATGGCAGAATCAGACCAAGCTGCAACAGCATTCATCACACCATACGGCCCATTCTGCTTCAACACAATGCCCTTTGGGCTGAAAAACGCCGGCGCAACATATCAGCGCATGATCCAGACATGTCTGGCAAACCAGATCGGCAAAACAGTGGAGGCGTATGTGGATGATGTGGTCATCAAATTAAGACATGTCGAATCCCTAGTAAACGACTTGAGGCTTATATTCGATAACCTCAGAAAATATGACATCAAGGTCAACCCAGAAAAATGCGTCTTCGGCGTTCCAGCCGGAAAGCTCTTGGGCTTCATTGTATCCGGTAGAGGAATTGAAGCAAACACAGCCAAGATCCGAGCTTTGTCACAATTGGATGTCCCAAAGGACCTTAAACAAATACAAAAATTAACTGGGTGCGTGGCGGCTTTAAGCCGCTTCATCTCCCGCTTGGGAGAAAAGGCACTACCCCTTTATCGCCTCCTTCGGTGCACCGAACACTTCGAGTGGACGGATGCCGCCATGGCCGGACTTGATGAAATAAAAGCCATATTGGCAACAAACCCAGTCCTGGCCGCGCCAATCACCGGTGAACCATTGTTATTGTACATTGCAGCAACACACCAAGTTGTCAGCGCAGTGCTCGTTGTCGAGCGGGAAACGGACAGACACAAATTCCCCCTTCAAAGGCCAGTCTACTACGTGTCTACTGTCCTCACTCCATGCAAATCACGGTACCCGCATTATCAAAAGATTGCATACGTGGTATTCATGGCATCCCGGAAGCTACGACACTACTTTCAAGAATGTTCCATAACAGTAGCCTCGGAAGTGCCACTAAATGATATTATCAACAACCGCGATGCAAAGGGCCAGATTGCAAAATGGGCCATCGAGCTTCTCCCGTTCGATATAACCTATAAGCCACGGCGAGCTATTAAATCGCAAGTTTTGGCCGACTTCGTCGCAGAATGGACGGAGGCCGAGCTCCCTAAAGAGTACGACACATATTCAAACTGGATTATGCATTTCGACGGCTCCAAAATGTTGGCCGGACTGGGGGCCGGCGTCGTCCTGACATCCCCCACAGGAGACACAGTCCAATATGTGCTCCAGATCATGTACACGGATTCCAACAATACAGCCGAATATGAGGCCCTCCTACATGGCCTCCGGATAGCAGTATCCATGGGTATCCGGCGCCTAGAGGTACGCGGGGATTCAAACCTCGCGATATCCCAAATAAATGGAGACTTCGACGCCAAGGACCCAAAAATGGCAGCTTACCGCGACGCCGTCCTAAAAATGTCAGCTCGGTTCGAAGGGCTAGAGTTTCACCATATAGCCCGAGAAAACAATCAAGCGGCAGACGTCCTAGCACGCATCGGAGCAAAATGCGATGCAGTCCCCCCCAACGTCTTTTTGGAAAGATTGTTCAAGCCATCCGTAGCATGGGAGGGGGAACCCGCAAATAATAGCCGGAACCTAGCCGCACCACTCGACGCTGATCAATCTGACACAATTGGAGGCTCTGCCAACGAAATTACACCTTCAACCCACGTAATAATGGCGGTTATCGCCCCGTGGACAAAACCATTCCTAGCCTACCTTACTAGGCAGGAACTCCCGGAGGACCAAAACGAGGCCCGCTGCATAGTGCGGCGATCTAAGGCCTACAGAGTCCATGAGGGAGAACTTTATAAGAAAAGCACTATCGAAGTCCTTCAAAGGTGCATCTCCGAAGAGGAAGGGCGGAACCTCCTGGCTGAAATTCATGCCGGACTCGGTGGTCACCACGCCGCTGCTCGGTCCCCTGTTAGCAAGGCTTTCCGTACAGGCTTTTACTGGCCGGCGGCCCGAGCAGACGCTCAGGACCTAGTCCAACGATGCGCTGGTTGCCAACTTTTTGCCAACCAAAGCCATATGCCACCCACCGCACTCCAAACTATACCCATCACCTGGCCTTTTGCGGTCTGGGGGCTTGACATGGTCGGACCCCTTAAAGGTGGAACCCATAGGAAAAAGTACTTACTGGTCATGGTGGATAAGTTCACCAAATGGATAGAAGCCAAGCCTGTTAAAACGGCCAAATCCGGACCTGTGATAGACTTCATATCTGGGGTTGTACACCGTTATGGCGTCCCCCACAACATCATAACCGACAACGGTACAAACTTTACCACCGATGAGGTAAAACTCTGGTGCAAAAACATGGGCATCAAGCTCGATTATGCTTCCGTCTATCACCCACAAACCGACGGCCAGGTCGAACATGCAAATGGTCTTATCATGAGCGGCATTAAACCCAGACTGGTGCGGTCCCTCAAGGAATCTAACACGCACTGGGTAGAGGAGCTCGACTCCGTGCTATGGGGGCTGCGGACCACGCCAAATCGCACCACCGGGTACACACCATTTTTTATGGTGTACGGCGCAGAAGCAGTTCTGCCTTGCGACATAATTCATGACTCACCTAGAGTGCGCTTGTACGAAGAAAGAGAAGCCGAGCTCATTCGGCAGGACAACTTGGATGCCTTGGAGGAGGAGTGCGATGTGGCAAAAGCCCGTTCCGCATTTTATCAACAGTAGGCCCGAAGATACCAAAGCAGAGAAGTACGGGCCAAAAATTACAATGTTGGCGAACTAGTTCTACGCCTGCCGGATAAGAAAAAGGACAAACTCAAGCCCAAGTGGGAAGGTCCATTCATAATTGACCAAGTCCTGACTGGTGGGGCGTACCGCCTGCGAGATGCGTCGAACAACCGACTCGAGCCGAACCCGTGGAACGCCACCCGTCTCCGAAGATTCTATGCCTAGCGCCGGACTCTGTGTTCGTCTCCTTCCTCTGTCCATCCCTTTTTGTATTTTTCTGTCTTACATTTCTCTCCTTCCCACCTTTTTTTACTTTCATAGCCCTTAAAGGCTCATCTAGTGACGCGCCACTCGCGCTCATTAAACCTGGGGGCTTCTTTAACAGAAGCTTATTTATACGGGCTTCACGCCCAACACATGCGTCAAACTTCCGCATGTACCTTTTTTCTTCACCATTATATGCATTGATATGACTTAAGTTTTGGCCAAGCTGGGTTTCCTGGCTCCTATGCTTACCCCTATGTTCCCGATTGTTCGGCTAGGCGGTAAAGGGAGCTCCTCTGCGATTGTTATTGTCGGGTCAGCCGGATGTGTACCTCAGACTGGGTGAAGCCGAAAGCTAGCGTTCTTAAGGGAATATTCGGTCGGTGAAATAAAAGATGATCTTTTTACTCATTGTATGCGCCCCCAGATGCTTTTTTTTCTGCGTCTCTTCACGCAGTCCGGACATGCACCTTAGGGCATGCCTCCCAGTGAAAGGAACCCTTAACGGAACTATTCTCTCTGGAAGATGTTTCTTACTAACCATGTAATATAACATAACTAGTTGGGCACTTGTCTGATAAAGCACTGATGACCCCTACGCCTGGTCTCCACGCATACCCCGGTTCTTATATAACCGCTAGGGTATTCGGACACACTCCGGACCGTTAGGTCCCGAGGTTGAAGCGAAAAGGTCGGCAACGACAAACGATCTACAATCCGGCTAGAAGGCATTACACATGTCAATTCAAAATTACACAGTCATTCTGACTGATTGTATTCCTCTTCTATACCATCTAACAGCCTGTCTAATTTATAGTCCTGCTGGGAATACTTCGCGATCAACTCTACTTGGCCGTATACTAAGCTTACAGGGATCTCCTTCCCGTCAGGCCCCACTGGTCCGACCTCGGCCATGTGGTTTGGGTCAGACTTCGTAAAACGGGTCTTCACCATGGCCCAGGCCTCCCTAGCGCCTTGTCGGCAGGCCGATATCTTCCACAACCGGAAGCGCCGCCGAGCTCCCTTCAGCTTCTCCGCAAGCTCTCCAAGGCCCTCGGGCATGGAGTGGGCAGGCCATAAGGCTTGGGCAATACCCCGCATCGCTTGCCGAATTCGCTGTAGTTGCAAGAGTTCGGGAAGAAGGTCACCCGTAGAACCGGGCATCTCCTCTGCAGGACGACCTGTGAGCATACCTACAGACATTACTCTGTTAGTCGACTTCCTCGCCGAACTCTTTTTTCAAAGTTCGTTCAAGCACTTACTAAAAATGCCGCATCAAAGCCGCTGATTCTCCTTCGTGGAGTCCGACAGCTGGCCACGAACATCTTTAAGTTCGACGTCCAGCTCGGTGTTGGCATCCTGAAGATCATTCTTCTCTCGCCTCACCTTTGTCAATGTACTCTCACCGGCCTTTAGCCGGCGTAAGAGTTGTTGCTTGTCCGGATCGAGTCCGGCGCCATCTGCAATAGGATTTGTCAGATTTGCACCCACACCGCACAATACTAATCTTTCGAAGTGTATCTTACCTTAGGGGGTCTCTTTGGGCTCCCCTGCTACGGCTAGTGCGGCCTCTAGTTGGGCCTTGCACTTTTCCAGCTCCTGGGACAGTACGGTATTCTTCTCTGTAAGAAGCTGCATATTAAATGATCCTTAAATCAGTTGCTCTAACTGCTTCAAGTCTTGGGGGCTACTGGCATATATATATATATATATATTTAACCAAAATTTTCTTACCCGTATGTCTTTTACATACTGCTCCGTGGCTCTGGCTAAACCATTTTGAGCGGCACGGAGGTACGCATCTCCCGAATTAAAGGCATCTAAAGCCTCTTGGGAGAAACAAGCGTCGCGTAGAATTGTCCGGCGACGCCTGTGGTTCATGGCACTCTCCACTTCAGAATTTGTGGCAGACAGCCTGTCCGCATCCTCTGTCGGAGGAGCGTCCGGTGCGCGCCTTGTGCTCGCCTCCGCTTCCTGGCCAGACGTTGGAGCCTGGCTGGTGGAGGCGCGATTGGCAACCTCTCCGGATGTAGTCCAGCGAGGTCTCTTCGTTCTGAAGATAGCACGAACGTTAATATGCCCTGACAGAATAACTCCAGGGAAACAAAGGGTGCACTATACCTTTGTGCCGGCATCTCAGTCCGGACTACATTCCTTTTTGCCCCACGGGGCCCTGCAGCCCCTCGTTGGCTAGCCACCGCAGGTTCGGCCTCCTGCCTCGGAAATCTCCCCTGCAAAACACGGTTGTCGTCAGAAACACCGGGCTACGTGAGGGTGGAATCTCTCCCAAGGGAATAAGACCCCGGTTTCTGTCACCTGGGAGGCCGGGATTAACCCTGGGTAATCCGCCGTAATGGCTACCAAGGTATTGTCCTTGCTTAGCTGATGGAACACCCCGTCGATAAGCTCCACTGATATGTCCGGATCCTCTTCGGAGTCCGGATTGACGGACCGTTCTGGGTCCTCGGGCTGTGGAGGGCGGTTGTTTATATCCTTTACCTCCTGTCACAGTTCCTGCATTGAAGTCGTTAGACTACCTATCTAACCATGGGAGTATAAAACAAACGGGCAAGCGCAATTGTTCACTTACCCAACTTGGAGGATCGTACATACTGAATCCGGCCTGTGGGTTGACGCGGAGGAATTCCTCCTTTTCTCCCTTGTACAAAGAGGATAAGATCTTTACTAAGGCGGCGGCTGAGGTCGGCCCCTTACGACCGTAAGGTGTGGCGTCATCCTCCCCGTTGAAATCCCACATGGGGTGGCCTCTATATTGAAGTGGTTGCACCCCCCGCATAATGCATGCGGCCATGACTCCAATCATGGTTAGTCCGGAATGAGCCAACAGTCTTATCCGACCCATCAGGTAAAGGACGTCTCTGTCGCTCCCTCTCTGAGAGCTCCGCGGACGCCAGCTCAAGCGTTTCTTCAATGGAGCACTATTGAACTCAGGGAGACCGACCCGGATAGGGTCCGGTAGCGGGACATCATCTATGTAAAACCATTCCGAAAGCCAGTCCTCGGACGCCTTCTTTGGGGTTTCGGATAGGTATCTGGTCCCGGCGATGCGCCATACTTCGGCTCCGCCCACTTGGTATATAGACCCCTCTTGAGAACGGGGCACCAGGCAGAATAACCTCTTCCACAGCGCGAAATGTGCCTCAACGCCTAAAAATAGCTCGCAAAGGGCGACGAAACCCGCAATATGCAATACGGAGGCGGGCGTGAGATTGTGCAGCTGGAGGCCATAGAACTCTAGAAGCCCGCGGAGAAATGGATGAATTGGAAATCCCAGTCCCCTTTTTAGATAGGGGACGAGGCACACCCGCTCTCCTTTAGAAGGATTGGGGGTGCTCTCCGCTTGTTTTCCGCCATTGTAGGTGGCGAGACCGGCTCGGACCGGGACCATGTATGCCTGAGGGAGAAATCCCTTGGCCTGAAGCGACACTAACTCGCTATGCGGGATGGTGCAACTCTCCCAGTCCCCGGGTTTGGGACCGGAGGGGCGAGGGGAGGAGCTCCGACGGCTGGTCATGTTGGAATGGACCTTTGCTGGAAGCGCTCTGATGATAACTCGCGGAAAGGAGAAGATGTGGTTTGGACCTAAATCCCCATCCCGTTAAATAGGCGGCTCGTTTATACGGCTAGGGGTGTGGATGTAAAAACGCCCCGGCTTTTCGCATTCGTTTGACACGTGGAAGACGGCCATTATTGGGCGTGGAAGCCGAGGAGCACTACATTACAAAAATCAGACATTATTCCTACAGGTACACAAGATTTGGAGAAGAACCCGCCTTGCAATGCCGAACAATCTGCGCGGCGGACTCGTCGTCATTGAAGCCTGGTTCGGGAGGTACTGAGGGAGTCCTGGATTAGGGGGTGTTCGGGTAGCCGGACTATACCTTCAACCGGACTCCAGGACTATGAAGATACAAGATTGAAGACTTCGTCCCGTGTCCGGATGGGACTTTCCTTGGCGTGGAAGGCAAGCTTGGCGATGCGGATATTCAAGATCTCCTACCATTGTAACCGACTCTATGTAACCCTAACCCTATCCGGTGTCTATATAAACCGGAGGGTTGTAGTACGTAGGCAATCAACTCCATATACAACAATCATACCGTAGGCTAGCTTCTAGGGTTTAGCCTCCTTGATCTCGTGGTAGATCTACTCTTGTACTACCCATATCATCAATATTAATCAAGCAGGACGTAGGGTTTTACCTCCATCAAGAGGGCCCGAACCTGGGTAAAACATCGTGTTCCCTGCCTCCTGTTACCATCCGGCCTAGACGCATAGTTCGGGACCCCCTACCCGAGATCCGCCAGTTTTGACACCGACACCCTGGCCTTGACCCACGACATCGCGACCTGTCATACCAGCAGCGGTTGAGCTTGCTCGAGGGCCGGGACCTGAGGACGTAGAGCATTTGCATTCTAACCACCCTGCAGGAACACACCATTGATAAAGGCCCAGAGCCAGGCGCAAGCCGCCTCGAGGTAGGGCCTCGTGAGTCCCGCGCTGACTCACGAGTGCCCAGATACACCTCTCCTAGCCCTACCGTGCCGGCCACGTGTCAGGGCGGGGCTGTACATGCCCCGGGGGCTCCTCCCGGAGGGGAGCCCCCTTCCACGTACCAGTGGAAGCACCATGCTCCGTGCTGGCTGACGACACCGCCGAGGAGCGGCTATGCCCGTACACATACGGAAGCACTATGCTCCGCGCTAGTGATAAACAACTGAGGGCGGCCTACGGCCGTACCAACCTCAGGGAGCACAGAGCTCAGTGTCCGGCACCATCTCAACGCCTCCCCTCGAGAGCACCGCGCGAGGGGGCTGGACATGGGGCTACGCCCGGGCCTTGCCCGAGCGCACGCCACCCAGCCAGGTCCCTCGGACCTGGTCGTCACGCGCCGAGCCAAGGTATGGGAACCCGTTTGAACGTCAAGGGGGACTCCTGAGCATAGCGACTCAGGAGCCTAACTTGCCCCGTAGCCCCTCACTCCTTAGTCCCGTCCTAGTTTCTGGTCGGGGCTAACGCTGGGTGAGGTATGCGCGGGCCGGGCCCTACCGACGCAGAACGACCAATCCACTCCTTATTCCCCCCTTTCCTACTTATTGCTTGCGCGTCAAGGGGGACTCCTGAGCATCGCTACTCAGGAGCCTAACTTGCCACGTAGCCCCTCACCCCTTAGTCCCGTCCTAGTTTCCGGTCGGGGCTAACGCCGGGTGAGGTATGCGTGGGGCCGGGCCCTGCCGACGTAGAGCGCGAGCAAGTAGGAGAGAAAAATGCAAATTCCAGGAAATTCAAAGCAAGTATTACAAGCCATAGATTGTTTCACAATGCTAAACACAATTTTAAACGCCTCCGCGAGGCATGGTGCATGTTGCAGGAATAAAAACAGGACATAAGCCGCGAAGGGATCACTCTCTAGTGGCGCCGCCGCCTGTGGTGGAATCGCGCTGGGCGACCCCACCTCCTGGGGCCATGGAGCTGGCGGCACCGCACCCGGGCAAGATGCTGAAGGCGCGGAACCTCCCCAGCAAAGCTTCGGCTCAGCCTTTCATGGCCTCAGTGGCAGCGGCGGCAAGGTCGCTGCTCATGGCTTCCAGCAGGCTGTCGAAGTCGATGTTGGGGTTGCGCAGGTAGATGTGGCTGAGGACATGCGTCAGCGCCGCAGAAGACAGGGCACGCACCCCGGCCTCGGCCGTGGGGCCAAGGCCGTCTACGACATCTTCAAGCGCACAGACCAGGAAGGGAAGCAGCTTGGCGGGGCCGTCCTCCGCACCGGCCAACGGCTCCTCCAAGCAGCTCTAGTAAAGCGTCTTCAGCGCGGCATGAGGCTTCTTCTCCATCTTTGCGAAAGCCACCCGATCCTCTGCCAGGACCTTTGCCTTGGCGTCTAGCTCGGTCCTCTCCGCCTGCGGCAACCGCTCCAGCTTCTCCAATCGGTCGTGGCAGTAATCAAGCTCGACGTCCCGGTCCTTGACGGCAGCCTCCCGAGCCTTCATCTCCTTCTCTTTCTCCTGGCGGCCGTGGACCTCCTTGGCGAGCTCGTCGCGCAGGCCTTGCAGCTCGGTCTCCAGTGCCTCGCAGCGAGCCTTGCCAGCCGCAGCGTCGCCCAGGGCAGCGTCGCGAGTGGCCTTGGCTTGGTTGGCGGCCTGCTTCTCCCCATCGGAGGCCGACACGGCCTGGCTCAGCGCTGTTTGGACGGAGGCAGCGGAACGGGCCCAGCCAGAAGCTAGCTCCAGGCGCCCGGCCGCTAGGCGAGGGTCCGTGCTCAAAAGATCCTCCCGCAACTGGCTCAGTTCACTGGCGAGCTGGTCCAAGACGGCGACAGAGGGAACAGAAGAAGCGGGAACCGGTGGAGCAGGCAAAGAGGATGACAACGTAATCACAACTTGGCAGGAAGGAACCCCCTGGGCCTTGGCTGCAGCATCGAGCGCAGTCGACCCCAGGGTCAGCGGGGCCACGGGGACTGACTCCTCGCCGAGGCGTCCAGGTCGGCCTCGTGAGGACGACCGGGCATGGGAGGCGCGAGCCTCGCCGTCTTCCTCCCCAACGGACGAAGGCGCCGCCCTGGCAGATGGACTCGCCCCAAGCAGGGCCGCAGGAGCCCCTCTCAACCTCTTCGCCGCAGGCGCCAGCCTGACAAAGAATATGGACGTCAAGCCTCGGCGGCAGAAACCAAGCAAAGCAGGAATCGAGCACTTACTGGTCGTCGCTCGCGGACTCAAGCAACCTCCGGCCAAACTTGAAGCCTGAGAGCCTGCTACTGGGGTCAGCCTCAGGAGGCCCGGAAGCAGAGGGCATGTCAGAAGGGCTGGAGCTGGCCTCAGACTGCCCAGGGACCAGAGCAGACCCTGGGGGAACCATCCCCGACCTGCCCTTCCTTGTGACCAAGGGGGAGTCCTCCCCTCCTCGCCTGGCGCCGGCCTCGTCGTCGTCCGGCATGGAGCGAAGGGCCTGGGACCTGCGCCGAGGGAAAGACTCCCTTGACTCCTCGCCAATCGCCTCAGAATCAGACTCTTCCTCCTCCGCCTCTTCTTCCCCCTCGCTCCCGCTGGAGCTTTCGGAGGACACGTTCACCATCGCCAGTGCCGCAAGACCCTCGAGAGCTTCCGTAGGCACCAGCCCCTCACCATTGAAGGTGGGCATGGCGTTCACCACTTGCTCCCAGTCGTCACGAAGGAACAGGGGGACGGGGCGCCCACCGGGCTCGCCACGTCTCCCCCAACCAAGGAATGGAGGGCCGCGACCAGATGCTCATCGGTCAGGGCCTCAGAGCTTAGGAGCAAGGCGGTGTCCACTTCCCCAAGTCTCCACAATGGGAGCGAGTGCTCCTGGAGTGGGGCCACCCGGTGCTCCAAGAACTCCCCCAGGAGCGTGGCCCCAGTCAGCTTCGCCGCCCCCAAGTTGCTTGGCCTCAGGTCCGCGTTCATCCTCATCAGTACTGCCTTCGCACGGGGGTCGACGAGCTCCGCGCGGAACCACGCGTCGACAGCCTTGGGCTGCCGCGTAGGCATCACCAGACGGGGGTGGATGTGCCTGACGTCCACCATGACCCACTTGCTCCGGAAGCCTTCGATCCTCTTCCCAGGCTTCGAGATAGCATTGGAATTGGAGTATGCGATGAAGCTCGCACATGCGGAGACATGGCCACTAGAAACCCGGAGGGAAAAATTGTGACACAACAAGGCCACCGAGGGCTTTACCCCGACGTGAGCCTCACAGTAGTAAGCAAAAATCGCCAGGAGAAGAACATAGTTCGGGTGGAGATGCAGAGCCTGCAAGTTGTACTGGCGGAGAACAGCAAAGAAGAACTCAGAGAAAGGAGGCACCAGACCGGCGACGATGGCGCTCACAAAGAGCGGATAGAAGGTGCTCCCCTTGCCTTCAGGCTGGTCGGAGCCGTCCTTGAGCACATTCGCCCCCTTGCTGCCCTGCACCACTGTCATCAGGCGTGTAAGGGCGAGGTTCTTCTCTGACAGGTTCGGGGAATCCAGGGCCAGCGAGTACCAGGCCTCGGTCGGGGACTTGCGAGGCGCCATGGCGTGCCAGATGAGAAGGATTGAGACAGATCTGGAGGATTTCGGGAGCAAGAAGGAGGAGAGCGAGAAAGGAGATCTAGGGCGAGGGGAACGAGAACAAAGCAGGTAGGTCTGGCCCGGGCACCTCTTTTGTCAGATGGACAGTTGCCGAGGTGTCGTGTGGAAGCGCAGATGCCCACATCCAATCAATCGCCACGCAGCGCCCGAGGCCGCAGGCTTTTTGGGCCTGCGATGCTTCGCGCTTGCCTCTTCCCTTCTCTGCTAGGCCAAGCCCGGGCGCGCCTTGGGCCCGGGGGCTACTGTCGGTGTTCTAGGAACGGGGGTCCCCAGACTTGCTTGCTTGCGGCCTGTGGCGTGGCTCAAGTGGGGGGCTAGCGCGGCCCATCTTCATCAGCTCAAGCTCAAGACCATCGCGAGGGGCCAAGCCTCGTGGGGCGGACGATCGGAAGCTTCCTCAGAGGCAGCCTCATCAGGCAGGCTCGCGAGGAGGCGGAGAGATCAAGGTAGGGGCACCTCGCGAGGAGCCCGTGACGCAAGCTATGACGATCGAGACCAGGCGGGCGCCGGCCTGCGCAATGTCCTTGTTTCCCCTTTGGTGCAAAGGGGGCAAGCACAGGCCAAGGCATCGGGCAAAGGTTACCATTCCGGTGCAAAGAGACCAAGACCAACAGAGCGGCAGGACGGAGGTCACCGTGGAGCCCAAGACGGCGTCACCACCAGTGCTTTTGGCAGCCGAAGACCACCTTTGGTCAGGATAACTTGTACTAGATGTTCCCCTTCAAAATGGCCAATTGTTGGCGCCCTTCCCACTCATTATTTGGGGAGAGGCCCAGTGCCTCTATAAATAGAGCTAGCCACCACAGAGACAGGGAGAGGGAGACATCAATGGACGGAAGGCAAAGATCTAGACATCGATAGACGGAAGGCAGACATCTAGACATCGATGGACAGAAGGCAGAGATCTAGACATCGATAGACGGAAGGCAGACATCTAGACATCGATAGACGGAAGGCAGAGATCGAGGGACATCTAGAGATCTGATAGAACCCTAGCAGAGAGAGAGAGGTGACTGAACTCACCCAAACAGTTCGTCGCACCAGCTCAAGAACACCTCTCGCGAGGCTGTTCTTCCCTTGTACCGTTCATCATCAGCCCCTGAGGCAATACACCACACCACACACTGGAGTAGGGTATTACACCACAACGGTGGCCCGAACCAGTATAAACCTCGTGTCCCTTGTGTTGTTCGTTGTTTCCAGCTTAGATCACGCGAGGAGATTGGACGTAGATCGGTAGGGGAGATATCTCCGCGTGCACCCCAGTGTTCGAACCTCAAGGGTCTGCCGGAACCCGAAATCCGACACAATGATGACTATCATTCGAGCTAGGACTGCCTTGCTTCAGAACACCGATTTCTGCTACATGCCAGCCTCACTCCCTGGAGCACAGGGGTACTATCAGGCTTTGTACTATGACTCTACACATGAGGAGTCACTACTCCGCACCATCGTCGAGATGCTCGAGGATAAGGACCGCGAAAATCGGGCCTTGCGTATGGAGCTTTTCAACTCTTGTTCTGATCACTCGGCCACTTTGACCCGGTTTGCACATGTTGTGTAGGCAGGATACATGGACCCGAGAGACCTGTACCATGTGCGGTCTGGATTGCCAGATTGTATGGAGTGGCGTGATGTAGGAGGCATCACCCCTACTCGTGGTCCCCGTTTGCCACCATTTGTGGGACCAAGGCCACATCCGAGTCCCTATGGTCCGCAAGCTCCACAGGACCGTCTGTTCCCAGATGATCATGTTCCGCTTCCAGGTTTTGGTGGTGACTTTTATGAGGATTACTACGGAGCCGTCTGAGCTAGTAGTAGTTTCGCTAGTACTGTAATAGTTGTATTCTCCACAGTCCTGCGTGACCGTGGGATACGACTTGGTGTGTATCACGCTCTGGAGGTGTAGAAAAACAATTTATAGGATCTTGGAATGCCTCCGATAAGATGTAATGTCTTTCACCGTAGTTGTACTCTAGCCTGGGCTTGTACTAAACTATGTACGGTGTGTATGTCCAATGGTATATATATGGCAGTTTCTATATTACCATGTCGTGCAATGAACATCTCAGCATTCCATGTTATCCATTACATTCTGCACTTCCTTGCCAAGATTGTGCCATCCTTGTCTAAACCATTGTCTTGTTTTTCCTAGGATGGTCAACACCCGCAGCAACCCTGCTGCTCCGGAGCAGGGGGAAGCCAGTGCATCTAGGGGTGAGAATCTGCCTCACCCGCCTTTTCTGGCCGAAGTTATGCTGGAGGCAGAAAGAAACAAGCGTGAGACTAACCGCTTGCTGGAGTGGATTGAGTAGAACACTGCATGTCATCAGCGAAACGACTTGGTGTCAATAAATGACTTCATCAAGTTGTACCCACCAAAGTTTAATCATTCTGTCAAGCCCCTCGACGCGGATGACTGGCTTCGCAGCATCACCCACAAGCTACGTTCTGCCAACGTAGCCGAAGCTGATAAGGTTAACTATGCTGCCTATCACCTCAAAGGCCCTGCTAGCCTTTGGTGGGAAAACTTTGAGGCTATGCGCCCAGTGAGGCTTTCCGTGAGCATCACATCCCGGAAGGTCTCATGGATCGTAAGAGGGAAGAGTTTTGCAATTTCACCCAAGGCAAACTGACTATGGATGCTTATAGTCGTGAGTTTGGGAATCTGGCATGTTATGCTCCTGAAGAGGTATCCACCGACGCTAAGAAGCAGGCAAGGTTCCGCAAGGGACTTAGCCCCGAGCTTCGCCGCGATCTTCATCTACACGAGTGCACCTCCTTCCAGAAGTTGGTCAATAAAGCCATCAGTGCTGAGACAGGCCAGACTGACTATGATGCTTCACGCAAGCACTCTCGTGATTTTGGTTCTTCATCCGGCTCTGGATCTCAGAAGCGCCGGGTGTGGATTCCAAGTACAGCGCTACCACCCAGGTTCATTCCAAGGCCACCCTTTGAGGCGCCTCGCCCCAACCAGCAGTTTGCACCGCCTAAGCCCTATGGTGGCCCCGCTGCTAATGCTGCTCCACGGCCCAATGTTGTGACATGTTTCAAGTGTGGAGAGCCGGGTCACTACAGTCATGAGTGTCCCTAGAACAACAACCCCAACCAGTCTGGAAAGTCCGTTGGCCGTAGTAAGCCAGCGGGAATGACATTCTATGCCAAGCCAGCCACCACTACACGTGGCCATGTCCACTACGTCTCAGCTGAGGAGGCTCATGATGATCCTAACGTCGTCCTTGGTACGCTCCTTTTTAATTGCCATCTAGCATCTGTTCTTTCCGATACTGGAGCATCTCATTCATTCATATCTGAGAGCTAAGCTCGATTGCATAACACGACATTCTGTGACATGCCCACTACCATGGAAATTCAAACCCCTGGCTCTAGATGGCAAACCTCTAGAGTAAGCCATGGGAATGAAATTCTTGTCGATAGACTTGTCTTCCTTGCATCTTTAATAGCTCTCAAGTCCTCAGACATAAACATCATCTTGGGTATGGACTAGATGTCAGCCCATTATGCTAAGATTGATTGCTCTACTAGAACAGTTCAACTTACTCACCCATCGGGCAAGACAGTCAATGTATTAACTCGAGTGGCCAAGCGCTAGCTTTACTCCCTTCCAGATCTTGAAGATATTCCGGTAGTCTAAGACTTTCCGGATGTCTTTCCAGAAGAACTGCCAGGTGTTCCACCTGACAGGGATGTCGAGTTTGTGATAGACCTTGTTCGAGGAACCGTCCCAATTTCTAGAAGACCCTATAAGATGGCACCCTTAGAGCTAGCCGAGCTTTAGAACCAACTCGATGAGTCCTTGAAAAAGGATTTCATCCGTCCTAGTTCTTCTCCTTGGGCTTGCCCCGTCCTCTTTGTCAAGAAGAAGGATGGAACGGATCAGATGGTTGTAGATTACCGACCTGTCAACTTGGTCACTATCAAGAACAAGTATCCGCTCCCCAGGATCAACGATCTGTATGACCAGCTCGCTGGATCCTCAGTCTTTTCCAAGATGGATTTGAGGTTGGTCTACCATCAAATCAAAATAAAAAACAGAGACATTCCCAAAACGGCCTTTATTACTCGCTATGGACAATACGAGTACACCGTTATGTCCTTCAGTTTAACCAATGCCCCAGCCACCTTCTCTTGGTTAATGAACTTGGTCTTCATGGAGTATTTGGATAAATTCGTCGTGGTATACCTCGATGATATACTCATCTACTCCAAGAGCGAGGAAGAACATGCCGAACATCTAAGGCTGGTATTGACGAAACTTCGAGAGCATCGCCTTTATGCCAAATTCTCCAAGTGTGAATTTTGGTTGCCAGAAGTGACCTATCTAGGCCATGTAATCTCTGGTAAGGGTATTGTTGTCAATCCCGAGCGAGTTCAAGCTGTCCTTGATTGGACTCCACCTGAAACGGTCAAGCAAGTTCGGAGCTTCCTTGGCTTAGCGAGCTATTGTCGCCGCTTCGTCGAGAATTTCTCCAAGGTTGCTAAACCTCTAACTGAACTCCTCAAGAAATATAAAAAGTTCGAGTGGACCCCACAGTGCGAGTTCAGCTTTTAGGAACTGAAAAGACACCTGACATCTGCTCCCGTACTGGTACCACCAGATTTCTCCAAGGACTTTATTATCTATTCCGACGCCTCGCAACAAGGACTAGGTTTCATACACATGCAAGATCGTCAGGTAATTGCCTATGATTAACGGCAATTACACCCACATGAGGAAAACTATCCCACACATGATCTAGAGCTTGCAGTTGTAGTCCATGCACTTAAAACTTGGCGACATTACCTTCTCGGTTATCGTTGCGAGATGTTCACTGATCACCAAAGTTTGAAATATATCTTCACCCAACCGGATTTGAATCTCAGGCAAAGACGCTGGGTCGAGTTGATCTCGGATTATGACTTAGGGATAACTTAGACCCCGGGCAAAGCCAATGTCATGGCTGATGCGCTAAGTCGTAAATCTTATTGTAACAACTTGATTTGCAACAAGGTCAATCACTTCTCCATGAGGAATTTCGTAAGCTTAACCTTCACATTGTTCCTCAAGGATTCCTATCTACCTTGGTGGTGAAACCGACCCTTATGGATCAGATCATAACCGCCCAGCGGTATGAAAAGGGAATATCTTGGATCAAGCAGAACATTGCTAGCGGAGCTGCTACATGTTTCTCTGTGAACGATCAAGGTGTTGTCTTCTTTGAGAACCACTTGGTGGTTCCCAAGAAACAACAACTACGACAACTGATCCTTAAGGAAGCTCATGAATCCCCTCTCACCATTCATCCCGGTAGTACTAAGATGTATCAAGACCTACGCCAGAGGTTTTGGTGGACTAGGATGAAGAGAGAAATTGCTCAATACATTGCTAACTGCGACGTTTCTCGTCGTGTTAAAGCAGAGCATCAACGGCCTGCTGGCACCCTTCAACCTTTGGCTATTCCTGAATGGAAATGGGATAAAATCAGTATGGATTTCATTACTGGGTTTCCCAGGACCAAGAGAGAGAATAATGCTATCTTCGTCGTGATCGACCATCTTTCCAAAGTAGCCCACTTCCTACATGTTCATGAGAGTATCACCGCTAGCCAGCTAGCTGACCTATACATCTCCCGAATAGTGTCTCTTCATGGTGTCCCATTGGAAATTAACTCAGACCGTGGGAGTCTCTTCACGTCTCGATTTTGGGAAAGTTTCCAAAATGCTATGGGAACTCGTCTCTCTTTTAGAACAGCCTTCCACCCCCAATCAAGTGGTCAAGTAGAGCGAGTAAATCAAATCCTGGAGGATATGCTCCGAGCTTCTGTCATCTCATTCGGAATGGATTGGGAGAAATGCCTTCCATTTGCGGAGTTCGCTTATAACAATAGTTATCAAGCTAGCTTGGGCAAAGCTCCTTTCGAAGTTCTCTATGGACGAAAATGTCGAACGCCTCTTAACTGGTCAGAAACCGGGGAAAGACAACTCTTTGGCCCGGATGTGATTCAGGAAGCAGAAGAGCAGGTTCGCGTTATTCGTGAGGAATTGAAAACAACCCAATCTCGTCAAAAGAGACAATATGACCGTAAACATAAGCTCATGACTTATGAAGTCGGCGAGAAGGCTTACCTTCGGGTTACTCCGTTAAAGGGAACCCATTGCTTCGGTATCAAAGGAAAATTGGCTCCTCTTACATTGGACCCTTTCGCATTCTTGCCAAATGAGGAGAAGTTGCCTACCAATTGGAACTACCTCCGCATCTTTCCAGAGTTCACGATGTCTTCCATGTTTCTCAACTCAGGCATTGCTTCGCGGATCCTATCCGTGGAGTGGACCATGAAACGCTTGATTTACAAGATAATCTCTGATATCGGGAATATCCCGTTCGTATCCTTGATCAAGCCGAGCGTACCACTCGACGCCATAACATCAAGTTTCTTAAGGTTCAATGGTCACACCACTCTGAAAAGGAAGCCACTTGGGAAAGGGAGGATCTTCTTCGACTCGAGTACCCCACCTTCTTCCCAATGGATCCTAAATCTCGGGACGAGATTCTTTTGAGTGGGGGTGAGTTGTCACACCCTAGCTAGTTCATGCATTAGAGTGTTGCATCATGTTTATTTTCCCAGAAAACTGAAATGGGGATGACAAAACCCCCAGCACCCCCCTGGAACAACTAGGGTTTACTAAAAACTTTTTCAATGAACCTAAATGCCCTTCTAAAAAGTCCACCCTTTTTGTTTTGGGTCAAAACCTTTGCCAAAAATGGTGCACACTTTTCTAGGACATCATAAGGTCATTGGATTAATTCATTATTAATTGCATTTGGGAAATTTAAATCCTTTAAATATTTTAAAATGCCCAAATAATCCTGAATGTAATTTTAGGCTATTGAGAATATTTTCAAATGTGCCTCTAAATATTTTCAGGGTTTTCCTAAATGAAATAGTATTTTTACTATTGCAAAACACAAAACAGAATAAATAGAAAACAGAAAAGAGAGAGAGAAAGGAAGCTAACCTGGCAAAGCCACCAGCCGGCCCACCTGGCGGCCCAGCACTGTGCTGGCTCGTGCCAGCCAGCTGCTTCGTCCCCGCCAGGCAGGCAGGGAGGTGACGCCGGCGTGCGCGAGCTCGCCAGCGCGTCAGCTGCTTGCCGCCCTCGGCCCTGGACACTTGGGCGAGCTCCACGTCGCCGCCCTGACCCCGCAGACACCTCGCTCACTCCTTTGTCTCTCTCCCTCACCCTCTCCCACCATGGCCGACGCCCCTACCGCAGCACCGTTGACGTAGCCGTGCCCTCCATCGTCCTCGCGCCGCGCCACCGTGTCCACGAGCTCCGCCGTCGTCGACTACGTCGAGCAGGCCGAGCCTCGAGCGCTCACCCACTTTGGAGTGGCCCCGACCCCGTCTTCCCCAACTCCGACCGCTGGAGATCCCCTTCGTCTTGACCGCAGCACCAGCTCGTCCCCGACCTCGCCGACTGCTCCGCCGTGACCGCCGTGAGCTCAGCCACCTCCCCATCCTCTCCGTTTGCCTTATCGAGCACCACAGCGCCCGCACCAAGCTCGGCCGCACCCGCCGCCGCCACCGCACGTCGCCGTCGTGCCCACAGCCTCATTGGCTCGCAACCGAGCACGTCATCATCTTCACCGCAATCGCAGGAGCCCGTAGCACCCCCTCACGCTCCTTGCCGTGCCTCCTAGCGGCTAGTTCGACCTCGCCCGAACTCCGGCAGCCGCAACGCTCGTCACCGGCGTCGTTTTCGGCGACCCTGAGCCTAGCCATTGCCACCACTCGACGCGGCTTGCTCCCAGCTACGCGTAGGAGGTCTCCGCCGTCCATTTGGTCGTCGGAGTGCAAAACCCGCATCGCCCTGCCGCGTCTGGCCTCGTCGGTGGCTAAACGTCGGCGAGTTTGACTCCACTGACCCAGTTTGACCCCCCAGGGTCACTGACATGTGGGCCATACCCCTGTTTAATTTAGAATTAGATTAGTTCACTCTAATTACTTTAGTTAATGGGTTGACTCACTGACATGTGGGCCCAGGCCCTAACTAACCTAGATTATTGCTAACGTAACACTAACTAACTCTGTTAGTTAGTTGTTACACTGACATACGTGACCCACCGGTCAGGTTTGACCTGGACTATCGCCCTTGACCTGCTGACGTCACCCTGACGCAATGCTGACACAATAACTCAATTACTGGAATTATTCTTATACAGGAAATTCCATAAAATATTGCAAACTTCAAAAATTCATAACTTTTAATCTGTAACTCCAAATGCAAAGATTTATATATGAAATTTGATCAGAAAAATTCAATCTTCCCATCTATAGTGGTTTCATGCATGACAAAACACTTTAACCTTGCTGTTTAGGTGAAACAAGCTAATACACTTATAATGCTTAAGAACATAAGCTTCCATTTGAATCTTTGATTCAAATGGACCCAAACCAACTTGTTTCACATTGCATTAGGCAGGACACCTCATATTGCCATGTCATAGCATGCATCATATTGTTGCATATTGCCATGTGATGATTGTGTTCTATGGTGTCTTTCGTGGTAGGTTCTGCCTCCGAGGATATCTCCGAGTATCCAACTGAAGGGAAGTACCCTACTACTACTCCATCAGGCAAGCAGCCCCATTGATCATATCGATACAATCCCATGTTCTCGCTTCTGCTCTCATTTACTGCATTAAGACAACAACGTTTCAAACTGTTGTGTGCTGCGGTAGTTGAACCCTTATCCTCTGCATGACCTGTCGTTGCCACAGTAACTAGATGAAACCCACTAGCATGTGTAGGAGTTGATTGAGCCATGTATGTGTTTCCTACCTTGCTATGCCTGCTATGCTTAGAGTTGTGTCAGGTCTGGTTCATCTGGGTGATGGGCTAGAGTGAAATGATTACGTCGGTAATGTGAGGGATGTGTTGAACATGATTTGGTAAAGGTATCGATGAGAGGCCATGTAGGAGTACATGTTGGGTTGTTTCATTGAGGCCGTCCCTAAGAACTGAGATCTGTATGTGTGATTTAAGAACCAGTTACTACCATGCATTGGGATCCTTAATTGACCCTCTTGGCTTGTTAACCACTCTAGTACTCTGTCCAGGAGTTGCAACTAGTTTCTGATGTTTGTAGGTTATGTGTTGGCAGCCGTGCGTAGCGCTGACCCTAGGGGTGGGCTATGATGCGGTAGATACACCGTGGCCGGGTATGCCGGGCGCCCGTTTGGCATCTCGGGACCCTGTACACATCGTTCGGGGCCGTATGTGGAAACCTCGGCTGGACTCCCTGTGGATGGAACCTGGATAGGCGATAAACCTAGACTAGAGACTTGTGTGTTTAGGTAGGCCGTGGCCGACACCCTCATTGGGCTTCCGCTTGAAGGTTGCCGAGTACATGTCGTGTAAACGATGATAAGTGGTGAGAGCCTGTATGAAGAAGTACACCCCTGCAGGGTTAACATCATCTATTCGAATAGCCGCGTCTGCGGTAAAGGACTACTTGGTTGCCTATACAGTTCATAGACAAGTTAATGGTTACTACTAAAAGACTCAAGATAAGTGTGAGTATCGAGGATGGCCCTCTCGTAGGATGACGAGGGAGGATCCCCGGTGGAGTATTGTGTTGGTGATTAGTGGACTCGTGTGCGAAAACTATTTTACAGTGGTGTCTCGTAGGATAGCTTAGCCAAGAGTCAAAGCTGGCTTGCTGCAATAACTCCACCACCTTCTTGAGAATGAGCATGTATAGTAGGATCTGTTGTAAGACTTGCTGAGTACCTTTGTACTCATGTTACTTTAATTACTATTTTCAGATGACAACACCGCCCCCTCCGATGGGTTTTACATAGAACTCGACGTCGATGAGTAACTTGCCACCCAGGTGGTGATTCTGGCCATGGAGGGCCCTATGTAGATAGACAGGCTCCGACAAGCCTTCTTTCTTTCTAGTGTCTGTACTCAGACTATTTGCTTCCGCATGTGCTTGTATGCTTGTATGACTTGAGTGTCGGGTCTTGTGACCCCTACCTGTATGAACATGTTATGTATGGCTCTCCGGAGCCTTTAAATAAAGTACTTGAGTTGTAGAGTTTTGTTGTGATGCCATGTTGTATTTACACATGTCGAGCATATTGTGTGTATGATTGAAATGCTTGGTATGTGTGGGATCCGACAATCTAGTTGTTTATCCTTGGCAGCCTCTCTTATGGGGAAATGTAGTCTAGTGCTCCTTGAGCCATAGTAGTCCGCTACAGCCCGGTTTACCGGAGTCCTGCTAGCCCAACACTACTGCTCAGGACATTTGACTGGTCGGCATGTGTTTCACTTCATTCCTATGTCTGTCCCTTCGGGGAAATGTCACGCGGTGACATTTGAAGTCCTGCCTAGCCTGCTACAGCCCGGGTTCCCCAGAGTCCTGTTAGCCCAGTGCTACAGCCCGGATTCACACGCTGTTGACCGAAATGCTTGATGTGATTCATGTATGCCTGTCCCCATAGGTCTGTGCCGCTTTGGGTTCACGACTAGCCATGTCGGCCCGGGTTCTCTGTCATATGAATGCTAGAGACACTATCATATACGTGAGCCAAAAGGCGCAAACGGTCCCGGGCCTTGGTAAGGCGACACCCGTGGGGATACCGTGCGTGAGGCTGCAAAGTGATATGAGGTGTTACCGGCTAGATCGATGTGACTTGGAATCGGGGTCCTAACACGGCTCCAACGGAGACGTACTTCCCCTCAAAAGGAAGGAACTTCGGTAACACATCCTCGTCTTCACCGGCTCCACTGTTGGTTATCTCGTACCTTTACTTGTGGAAGCCTTTTGTGTTACTTCCCGTGCTTGCTTGTGTGCTTGTTGTTGTTGCATCATATAGGTTGCTCACCTAGTTGCACATCTAGACAACCTACTTTGATGCAAAGTTTAATTTGTTAAAGAAAAGCTAAAAATTGTTAGTTGCCTATTCACCCCCCTCTAGTCAACTATATCGATCCTTTCAGACGTGCCGCACGCAACGATCGTCACGCAAGCCTCAATCCTCTATGCTAGCACGAGAACGGCAACGACAACGCCAACATGAAGAGGAAGAGCGAGCGCGTCTACACCAAGAAGCACAAGATGCCGAGGCACAACATCAAGCGCAACAATTGCGAGATGCTCAAGCATTTGAGGCACAACAAGCCCTCCAAGATTCAAGTCGAGCCGTAGCCAACCGAGGCCGACAAGCTCGTGAACATGAAGAAGCACTTCGCAATGAAGCTCACAAACAAAGATTTCAAGCTCATGTGCATCGTCAAGTTCCTCCTCGAGCTCGACAAGCCCCTACACAAGCTCGCCTAGGACATCAAGTTCACCAAGAGCATGAAGACATTGGGCATCATCCACGACAAGAGCAACATGAGGTTGACAACCCTCCTCACCAAGAGCAACACGAGCTTGACAATCATCAACAACATGGGCGTCATCATCCTCGACCCCAACGCAATGAAGAGCAATGCTATGGCAAGCTCAAGTTCACCATGCCCAAGTTAAATGGAAGCAACGATCCCGAAGAGTACCTTTCATGGGCATTGAAGGTCGACAAAATATTTCGCTTGCACAACTATGACGAAGATAAGAAGATCGTGATGGCATCCCTTGAGTTCCAAGACTATGTCCTCATTTGGTGGGAACAAGTCATCGAGCGCCGAGAGGCAAGAGGTGAACCACCCATCGCTACGCGGGCACAAATGAAGGATGTCATGAGGGAACGCTTTGTGCCTACCTACTACAACCGCGACCTCTTTAAGAAACTCCAACTACTCAAGCAAGGAACCAAGAGCGTTGAAGAGTACAACAAGAAGATGGAGATTGCCATGATACGAGCCAATGTCACGGAAGATGATGAGCAAACTATGGCACGTTTCTTGAATGGACTCAATCACCCTATCAAGAAGATCGCCGACTTCCAACCATACTCGAACCTCATCGAGCTAGTGCATCAAGCTACCAAAGCGGAACGCCAAGTGCAAGATGATTTCAAGTATGCAAGTTCTCATCCAAGTTATATGGTTTCTCCAACACCCAAGCTTCAACGACTCCAACACCGTCTACACCAACAAAGCCTTCTCCAAGCAAGGCCGACAAGTCGAGTTACAAGAAAGCTTCGTGCCCACCAAGTCACCTACTACAATGAGCAACTTCAAGCCGAGAGCTTCATCATCATCAACCCCAACCGATGAGACCATCAAGACAAGGTCCTTCAAATGCTTCACATGTGGAGGCTGAGGCCACAAGTCCTATGAGTGCACCAACAAGCAGACCATGATCCTCAACGACGACGGCACTTATGACTCAATGAGTGAAGGAGAAATGGACACCCTTGAGAAAGTCGCCATCACCGGAAAGTGAACGATGAAGAAGAACAAGTCTTTTGCGATGAAGATTCAAGTCCCGCTCTAGTTGTCTCCAAGGTCTAGACTCTTCAACATCATCAAGAAGAAGACCAACGATGCCATATCTTTCATACCAAGGCCGACATCAATGGAAGGTCTGTCAAGGTCATCATCGATGGAGGGAGTTGTCATAACCTTACAAGTGAAGACCTTTGCTCCAAGCTCCAATTGCCCAAGACGAAGCATCCACATCCCTACAAAGTTCAATGGCTTAGCGACTTCGGCACTATTCAAGTCGAGCATCGAGTCCAAGTCTCCTTCAAAATTGGCGCCTACAAAGAAACTTTGGAGCGTGACGTCGTTCCAATGACCGTTTTCCACCTTCTTCTTGGACGCCCATGGCAATTTGATAGAGGTGTCATCCACAACTGCCGAATGAACCACTACATCTTCAAGATGAAGGGAAAGGAGTACGTACTTCGCCCCATGTCTCCAAGCCAAGTGATCGCCGACAAGCAAGCCACCCATCATGGAGAGAATAGCGAGAGAGCGAACCACCAAAAAGAGAGTGAGCGCCACAAGCCCAAATTGAGTGCCTCCACGATGAGAGAAAAGAAGAACTTAGTTCTATTTGCCACCAAAAGTGAGATAAGAGGAGTGTGTGAGAACCCATATAGTGTCCTGCACTATGCCCTTTTGTGCAAGGATGACACACCAAACGCTAACACCTCTCACGCTCTACCTTTAGTGTTGTCTTCTCTTTTGCAGGAATTTCAAGATGTTTTCCCCGATGAGCTACCTCCGGGACTACCTCCACTACGAGGCATCGAGCACCGCATCGACCTCATCCCCGGAGCACCTCTTCCAAACAAAGCTCCCTACCGCGTCAACCCCGAACAAACCAAAGAAATACAGAGGCAAGTAAAGCATCTCATAGACCATGGACATGTGCGTGAAAGTTTGAGCACTTGTGCCGTCCCGGTCATTCTTGTGCCAAAACGTGACGGTAGCTTGCGCATGTGCTCCGGTTGTAGAGCTATCAATGCTATCACCGTTCGCTATAGGTATCCCATTCCACGCCTTGATGATATGCTTGATCAACTTAGTGGTGCCACTATATTTTCCAAGATTGATCTTAAAAGTGGTTACTATTAGATCCGCATACAAGAGGGTGACGGATGGAAAACTCCTTTCAAAACCAAGTTTGGGTTGTATGAGTGGTTAGTCATGCCTATGGGTCTATTGGAAGCATCGGGTACTTTTATGCATCTTATGAATCATGTCTTTCGCCCTTACATTGGTGTGTTTGTTGTGGTCTACTTCGATGATATCCTTGTTTTTAGCAAGTCTCTCAAAGAGCATGTCACCCATGTCCGAACCATCTTACAAACTCTTCAAAACGAGCATCTCTTTGCTAACATGGAAAAGTGCCTTTTTGGCGCTTATAGAGTTGTTTTCTTGGGTTTTTTTGTATCTTATAAGGGTGTTCATGTTGATGAGTCCAAGATCAATTCTATTAAGACTTGGCCCCAACCAACTAACTTGCAACAAGTGCGTAGCTTTCTTGGCCTTGCGGGTTTCTATCGTCGCTTTGTGAAAGATTTTAGCACCATTGCTTCTCCTTTGCATGGTTTAAGCAAGAAGAATGCGCCTTTTGTTTGGGGACCATCCCAAGATACCGCTTTCAATGATATTAAGAATTTGCTTACTCATGCTCCCGTGCTTGCATTACCCAACTTTGACAAGCCCTTTGAGATTCATTGTGATGCTAGTGGTCATGGCATAGGAGGTGTGTTAACGCAAGAGAAGCGCCCCATAGCTTAATTTAGTGAGAAACTTTCCGTAGCGGAACTCAATTACCCCATCTATGACAAAGAGCTCTATGCTTTAGTGTGCGTTTTGCATGAATGGGAACACTATCTTCACCCTCATGAATTTATCATTCATACCGATCATGAAACGCTCAAGTATCTTAAGGTCCAAACCAAGTTGAACAAGTGTCATGCTAAATGGAGTGAATTTATTGAGTCTTTCCTTATGTCATCAAGTACATTAAAGGTAAGGAAAATATTGTGGCGTATGCCCTTTCCCGCATATGCATGCTTGTTATTCAACTTGAATTGGATGTCATTGGCTTTGAGCATATAAAATACTTGTATGGGAATGATCCTACTTTTGCTACTCCTTATGCCAAATGTTTGAAGCTTACATCTTGGGAACGCTATTACATCAAAGATGGATATATTATGAGAGCTAACAAACTTTGCATCCCCGAGTCTTCTCTTTGTTTGTTGCTTTCGCAGAAATCTCATGGCGGAGGACTAATGGGACATTTCGGACGCGACAAGACTTTCGCTACGCTCTCAAAGAACTACTATTAGCCCAAGATGTTTCACGATGTCAACCGCTTCAGCAACCGATGCTCTAGATGTCACAAAGCTAAGTCAAAAGCTCAATCCCATGGCCTTTACATGCCTCTCCCAATTCCATATCTACCATGGGAAGGCATTAGCATGGATTTTGTACTTGGATTGCCTAGGACTAGAAATGGAAAGGATTCGGTATTTGTCGTTGTGGACCGATTCTCTAAGATGGCACACTTCATACCATGCAACAAGATAGACGATGCTTCACATGTTGCCACTCTCTTTTGTAGGGAAATATTGCGTCTACATGGAGCACCAAAGACGATCGTGTCGGACCGCGACATTAAGTTCCTAAACTACTTTTGAAAGACCCTATGAGCCAAGCTCGGAATCAAGCTACTCTTCTCCACGGCGTATCATCCACAGACTGACCGCCAAACGGAGGTGACCAACCGCACCCTCTTCGCTCTACTTCGAGTACTCATCAAGAAGAACATCAAGTGGTGGGAGGAGTGTCTACCTATCGCCGAGTTCACCTACAATTATGCAAAACACTCAACAACCGGCAAGTCCCCTTTCGAGGTCGTCTACGGATTCAACCCATTGTAACCATTGGACATTCTTCCTCTACCACTCCAAGAGCGCATCAATTTGGACGCAAGTGCATGTGTGACTCATCTCAAGAAGGTGCATGAAGATATAAGGCATACCATCAAGCGCCAAGTACAACGACTTGCGACCAAGCTCAACATCAACAAGCACCCTATGGTATTCAACATTGGAGATCTTGTGTGGCTACACCTTCGCAAGGACCGCTTTCCCCAGGAACGCAAGTCCAAACTTCGACCACGAGCGGATGGACCCTTCAATGTGCTTGCACGCTACAACAACAACCCATACAAGATCGTCATTCCATGCGACAAGTACTCCGTGAGCGACATCTTCAACGTCAAAGATCTCTCTCCCTACCATGGTGATGAAGAATTTGATCCGAGGACGGATCTTCCCCAAGGGAGGGGAGATGACGCAGAGCATCCCAAGGTCATCCCCATGGACCTACCATCATCTCACCAAGTGCCTAGCGGACCCATGACACGAGCACGTGCAAGAGCTCTTGAAACTGAGGTGACATCTCTCCTCTCACATTTCCACTTCGATGCACATGAGACATGGCTACTACCTCAAACGGAGACATTGTCCATACTCAAGTACCAAGGAGCTAGCCATGGAGAAGCTAAGGAGCAAGAAGGATTGGGAGTGGAAGATATGCGTGAAGACGGAGAAGAAATCAGCCAAGTCCCAGGCTGGCCGGATGATCCGGACGAGGTCCCGGACGATCCGGACTCAGCCCGGATGATCCGGTCCCCAGCCCGGACGATGCGGACAATTGAAGACCCGAGAGAAACAGGAGATGCCCTGAAGCCGGATCATTCGGAACCAGTCCTGGATCATCGGGACATACCCGGGCGTCCGGACCAGGACCCGGACATCCGGACCTCCCGCAGCCCCCTCGACACAGCCGGACGATCCGGACGCCGACCCGGATCATCCGGACCCCCGAAGCCCGGATCATCCAGACCAACATCCGGATCATCCAGACCGTCCCTGCGTCCATGATGTTGGGCCGAGGCCGATGTACCCCTTCGCCCCCTTTGCCTATATAAACGACTCCTCCTCTACTTTTATAGGGTTAGCATTGATTTAGCTCATTTTAGAGATAGAGCATTGCTCATCCACATCGGATCTACTCCACGAGAGAGACCGCGGCCCCTCTTCGGAGAAGATCCCTTTGGATTCAAGACCTCCTCGCGGAGAAGATCATAAAGACCTCCTCACGGAGAATACCGTTACCTTTTGTATCATCCCTAGTTGACTGTGTACCATGTGATCTCTTATGTACTCGAGGATCTAGCACATGTGTGACTATTTCTTGTTGGTTTAGTGATTCTCTTGTGTTTTCCCTCATTTTCCCCCTTGTGTTCTTCGTGTTCATCACGGGATATGCTCCTTTCGTGAAAGATCGGCCCCTAGGGTTCCTACCCTACATCAGGACCCCCTACCCGAGATCCACCGGTTTTGACACCGACACCCTGCTCGCCGCTGTGCCGCTGCGCTGCTGGGTGCCCCTCCTCCTGCCTGTGCTGGGACGTCGTCGTACGCGACCGCGCCCCGCGAACCGCACTCGCCCCTGCAAGCCTCGCCCTGCTCGTGACACATGCCGCAACCGCCCGCAGCTCATCGCGCCACTCAGAACTACGCTCGCGGCCACCCTCGCTGACCGCACCCTGTGCGTGCACCCGCGACCATCCTCGCCTCGCTCCCATGCCCACCGGTGCGCACCACCCCGCTGCTGCGCACCTGCTCTGCTCCCGCTGCTGCTCACAGCGGCCACACTAGTTGCGCGCCCCTGGCCGCACACGCCCCGCGCTGCCGTCGGCTGCTTGGCCTCGCCTCGCTCCCCGCCTTCGCCGCCGCGTGCGGCGCAGCCGCCGCAACCCCCCTGCTTCACGCCGCCCCTTCTCGCTCACGGCCTCACGCCAGCGCTATCGCGCAGCGGCCGCCCGCCGGTGGCCTCGCCCCGCTTTCGCCCTGGTCGGGTGACGCCCGTGGCCCAGCACCCGTATGCCCATTAAGGCCCCTATGCCTATGACCATTGGACCCAGCACCAGAACATTATTAAAAAATATTTAAATAATAATAATAAATATATTAATTAAATTAACTTAATTAATTATGTTTAATTAACCTAATTAACTATTATTAATTAAGCAGTAATTAGATTAGTTAAACCCTAATTAGGATAAACAAAGTATGACAGCCGGGACCCACACCTCAGCTTGACCCAGTCAACGCCGTGTTGACTGCTGATGTCATGCTCACATCATGATGACATCAACATACACTATTCTGGATAATGTTGATTTAAAATAATTAAATAAATTCTAAAAAGTATTAAATCTTTTAAAATTAATATAAAATAAACCGTAGCCGGATGGAAAAACTTTGTACATGAAAGTTGCTCAAAACAATGAGACGAATCCGAATACGCAACCCGTTCGTCCTCCACGCATCCCTAGCATAGAGAAGATGCAACTTTCCCCCTCCGGTTCATTTGTCCAAAAACGCGAAACACCGGGGATACTTTCCCGGATGTTTCCCCCCTTCGCCGGTATCACCTCCTACCGTGTTAGGACACTCCTAGCACCATTACTTGTCATGTCATGCATTGATATGCATATGTTTGCATTGTATTCATTGTTTCTTCCCCCTCTTCTCTCTGGTAGACTATGAGACTGACACCGCTGCTGGTGCCCCGATTGACTATGTTGTTGATGACCCCTACTTGCCAGAGCAACCAGGCAAGCCCCCCTTGATCACTAGATATCGCCAATTCTTCTCTCTACTGCTGGCATTAGAGTAGCATGTTACTACTTTCCGTTAATCCTATCCTGATGCATAGCCTGTCTTTGCTACTACTGTTGTTACCTTTACCTGCAATCCTAAATGCTTAGTATAGGATGCTAGTTTTCCATCAATGGCCCTACATTCTCGTCCGTCTGCCATGCTATACTATCAGGCCGTGATCACTCGGGAGGTGATCATGGGTATATACTTATGTACATTATACATGATATATGTGGTGAGTAAAGTCGGGTCGTCTGATAGAGTACCCGCGAGTGATTGATGGATTGGGACCGAAAGGATGTTTGTCCTGACGGCCCTCTGAGTGAAACTTTGTGGCAGAGCGACTGTTGAGACCACCTAGGAGAGAGGTGGGCATGGCCCTGGCCGACATCCGCGGTTAATTCAATTAACACGCTTAATGAGATCTTGGTATTTGATTTGAGTCTGGCCACTGGCCTTTACGCACTAACCAACTACGCGGGAACAGTTATGGTCACTCGATGTCGTGGTACCAGTCAAAGCCTTCTTGACGTCAGCGACTGGGCGGCGCGCGCCAGATTGGGATGGAATGCGAGCTCTTGTATTAGGGAGGCTAGGTCTGCTTCCGTCCGTGTTCACAACATGCAGGTGTGCAATGGGCGATGGGCCCAGACCCCTGCGCGCATAGGATTTAGACCGGCGTGCTGACCTCTCTGTTGTGCCTAGGTAGGGCTGCGATGTGTTGATCTTGCGAGGCCGGGCATGACCTAGGAAAGTGTGTCCGGCCAGAGGGATCGAGCGTGTTGGGTTATGTGGTGCACCCCTGCAGGGAAGTTTATCTATTCGAAGCCGTGTCCCTCGATAAAAGGATGACCCGGAGTTGTACCTCGACCTTATGACAACTAGAACCATACACTTAATAAAACACACCCTTTAAAGTGCCAAATACAACCCAGGATCGCTCTCTCACAGGGCAACAAGGGGTGGATCGCCGGGTAGGATTATGTTATGCGATGATACTTGGTTAACTTACCATCTACTCTCTTATACTGCTTCAAGGTGGAGGCTGCCAGAAGCGTAGTCTTCGATAGGACTAGCTATCCCCCTCTTATTCTGGCATTCTGCAGTCCAATCCACATATACTACCCCTTTCATTGATACCAATGCATATGTAGTGTAGCTCCTTACTTGCGAGTACTTTGGATGAGTACTCACGGTTGCTTTGCTTCCCTCTTTTCCCCCTTTTTATACCTGGTTGTCGCAATCAGATGTTGGAGCCCAGGAGCTAGACGCCACCATCGACGACGACTCCTACTACACTGGAGGTGCCTACTACTACGTGTAGGCCGCCGACGATGATCAGGAGTAGTTTAGGAGGATCCCAGGCAGGAGGCCTGCGCCTCTTTCGATCTGTATCCCATTTTGTGCTAGCCATCTTATGGCAACTTGTTTAACTTATGTCTGTACTCAGATATTGTTGCTTCCGCTGACTCATCTATGATCGAGCTCTTGTATTCGAGCCCTCGAGGCCCCTGGCTTGTAATATGATGCTTGTATGACTTACTTTTTTAGAGTTGTGTTGTGATATCTTCCCGTGAGTCCCTGATCTTGCTCGTATACATTTGCGTGTATGATTAGTGTATGATTGAATCGGGGGCGTCACAAGTTGGTATCAGAGCCGACTGCCTGTAGGAATCCCCCTTCCACACTACTTGACCGAAGTCGAGTCTAGACGTTGCAAAACTTTTACTAACATGGATGTGTGTCTTACAGGCCCACGTCACCATTTGGGTGGTATTAGGATCTTTTACTCCTCGATCTTTACTCTGGGACTCTGAACTCTCTTCTACTCGGGTTAAACAAATTTACTAACACTAACATTAGGACCCCGTGACCACATTCACCCCAAAGTTGGATAAGCCCTAGTTATTCCTTAGAGTAGTATTTTGAAAAATACCCACACTGTCATTTGATTCCTTTGGAACATCTTTGTTTTCAGATGGAACCCACGAGGCAGGTCGTGCGCCACATGACGGCCATTGGTGTCCCAGGTTCGCCTGCTGTGTTAGCTGAGATGATGACCTATCTGGGTTATCGCTGGTACCCTGAGTACACCGTGTACGAGCAGTACCAGGACTTTAACCAGGAGCAGTACCGTGCCATCGTACACCTCTACTCTCGGGAGTATGACTCCACTACTGTGCTGCACACTGCTCATGGTGTTGGAGTGATTATCGATATGGAAATACATGATGCTGCTTATGCTGCTCTGACACGTCTTCGTGGAGAGTATCGGGAGTTGGACATCTCCCCTTTCAGGCACATTGCTATCGCATCCGATGTTGGTGCGGAGGGGTACTACATTGCTGCCTACTCTACTGTCACCTGAGAGCCCTTCTACCATCAGAACCTGGTTCTGCATGCTGATTGGCCGGATAGAGCTAACCGAGATCTTCGCCACGAGTTGTACACCACCCTTCAGCACCTTTACCATGCTTTGACGTTGTTGCACCCCCTTGTCCGATCTGGTGATCTGTCGCGTTCTATGATCTACCTAGCCAGGACCGTGATGCCCCAGGGTGCCGGCTGGCCAGATATGGGAGGCTACTCTCCCGCACTTGGTCCTCTTTTGCCACCTGAGCGTCAGGTTCTGCACCAGAGTATCTGCGGACCCCAGGCTACTGACGTGGAGGACTTCCCGTCGCGTCACTACCAGCTGTCAGGCTACACCTACCTCCACAGTTCCTCCTGGGACTGATGTAGGCTTGCTTATTAGTATTAGATGCATTCGCCGTGAGCCTGTGTGCCGCCTATGATGTCCTTAGTCTCTGTACTGAACTCTGTGCATGGTCCCTTTGTAAGGTGTGTCGACTACTATGTAGTATCTATCATGCTCCTTTATTTGTGCATGTTTCATCATGAATGATTCTTGTCTTTGCAAATTTCCCAATGCTGAACTACCCTTGTTATATATTAGAAGGATGGTTAGACCAGGTGGTCGTGGTCGTGGTGGCATTCCCCCCCACCGCCTGAGTACATGGCTGGTATGATGCAACAGTTTGAGCTGAATCGCCAGTTCATGGAGAATATTATGGCTTAGTTTCCTCGCCCCAATATGAACTAGCAGCCAGCCCAGGTGACTCTGCAGGATTTCATGCGCCTCAACCCAATTGTGTACCGTAGCTCAACTCAACCTCTAGATGCTGATGACTGGCTCCGTGACATCACCTATGCGACGGAGTCTGCTGATGTAGCCCCTGCTAGCTATGTCACCTTTGCTTCCTTCTTTCTGAAGGGACCCGCTGCTCAATGGTGGGACAGCCACAGGCATACTCTGCCGGTTGGAACAATCATCACCTGGCCAGACTGCCAAGCCGCTTTCCGTGCCCGCTTCATTCCTTAGGGAGTCATGGACCGGAAGAAGCGCGAGTTCCTCAAACTCACCCAAGGCAACAAAACTGTGGAAGCTTATCAGCGAGAGTTTTGGATTTATCCCGCTATGCTGAAGAAGACATTGCAACTGATGCTCGCAGCCAGGAGAAGTTCCGTGATGGCCTTCAAGCTGACATCAAGCTCGCACATCTAGTGCATGACTTTGCTGATTTCGCCACCTTGGTGAACACGGCCATCAATGTCGAAACTAGTCTGCAGGAACACAAGAGCTCTCACAGGCGCAACCGTGACACGGGCTCATCTTCGGGCCCGTCCTCGCAGAAGTGTAGGATATGGATTCCCAACAGCATGTACCAGCCAACTGCACTTGCTCCAAGGCAGTCCTATGCTGCACCTCGTCTGCCTCCTCCACCACCTAGGCAGCCAAGGCTTCCAGCACCACCACCCCAAGCTCGTGCTCCCACTCCCAATAATGGTATGTGCTTCAGGTGTGGACAACCAGGACACCATGCTAGGGAATGCAACCAGAACCAGAATCAACTAGCCCTTCCCGCAGCTGGCCGTGGAAGCAACCAGCCCCGCAACAACAATGCCAAGTCTTATGGTCGTGTTCATGCCAACCATGTTGATCTCAATGAAGTTCTAGACCAGCTGATCGATTGTATTATAGTGGGGTTTTTATGCCCAAACTACAGATGTCGTGTTCTCCACAGGGACTAGGCGATGGCAACTATGCTCGGTTAAAGCTAGGTAGCACGATATTTGGTGACGAAAACAGAAAATAAAACCTAAACTAACAAGGTAGCTCCTGAAGATTATGGAGAAAGAAAGAAACCAACTAGCATAATGAGGTTCAGATATTACTCGCACGTAATAATAGAGAGTCATAAGCCACAATTCAGTTCCCGGATCAATAATTTAAAATCACAGATACAAAACTTTTAAAATCATAGATACAAAACTAACACATGAACTAAAATTGCAAGCCACTGATCCAATACTCACAGATCAACAAAGTAAGTACTAAACAAGCACAAGAAGCTGACCGAACAAAATCACACACATCAATTCTTATGAAGTATACACACACACGAACACTCAGACACACGAACACACACACACACACACACACAAATACGAGTATGGTATTGGAGGGCACTGTTCTAAAACTCTCCGATGAACAAAAATAGTTCTACTGTACTAAACAATCACAAGTCTGAAACTGAACATGTCATAGCATTATTATACAGTTATGAATCTGAACCAATAGCAGGTTTGAAGCACTAGTCAAATATGAATATTACATACGATCTCAAGTCTACAGAAATTTAGAGAATGAGGGAGAGAGATGTGTGGTGCAGATTTTTAGCAAGTGAGGTGCAGCAGGGGGCGCAGGAGAAGAAGGAGCATCAGCTTGGGGTTGAGAGAAGGGCAGCAGGGAAGAGCAGCAACAGAAGGGGCAAGGGGAGAACAAGCAGCAGTAGGGATGGGGAAGAGGAGCAGCGGCAGAAGGCAGGGTCACGCGGGTACCCAGACACCTATCTGGTCAGGCGCGCGAGGTGCGGCGGTGGAGTGATGGCGCTGTGGTGGAGATGGTGGCGCTGGTGGAGATGAGTGAATGGATGGCTGAGTGGCGCAGGTGGATGGAGGTGATGGTGGTGCTGGGTGGAGTGGTGGAGGTCGCGGAGGCGCACCAGCACGCCAGTTTGGCCGTGGCGGCGGCCGGACGTGAAGAAGGAGGGGTGAGGGAGAGAGATGTGTGGCCAGGCTCGGAGGGGATCGAAGGAGATGGCTAGGGATTTGACCCCTCTCAATCAGATCTGCATTCTTCTTGTTTAGCCCTCCTTGTTTTCTTCTTTCTTCCCAAGTTGGTCCCTTCTTCATCAGCTAGCCCCCTGGAGGTTAATTCTTCTTCACACTCGAGTCCCTCCGCAAAATGCAGCAACCGCAACCTCTTAGACACTCAAATATAGAAGGATTTGGGCCTTTTCGCCCTTTTCTGCAAAAGATGGAGTAGTGTTGTAAATGTGACATAATATGAGTATTTGAATATCTTTCGAGTAAATAATGTGAGAATATGATTACAATTTGATGCAAAAAGGCTAAAAAGATTATATGAGGAAATGCTCTATCAAGTTCCCCCACACTTAAATCTTTGCTTGTCCTCAAGCAAAGGCATATGACAAGAGCAAGAGTATGAACAGTGAGCTGACTAGAGAAAGTGAAGTAGATCTCTAAACAGTGCATGCTTTGGACTTAGCTAGTGAAAATTAATGGTTAGGAGTGCTTCAAAGCGGTAGGATACTAGTAGACTTGACCATTTTAAACTTTTACAATGATAAAAGAGGATCAACAAGTTTAAGTGATGACTGTGCCAAATGGTTCCTAAAGAGAGCATGATCTCGAGAAACACTTATTACCATGAACACAACATTGTGGTAAAACCACTTATTGAATTTGGAGGAAGAAACAATGATAATATATTACCAGGCTCACCAAAGGAACATACCACCGATCCCGAGAACATGGTATACACCTGGCTCGACCAATATTTAGTTTTTTTGTTTGTCTCCCCAAAGGAACATACCAGTGATCCCGAGAACATGGTATACATATGGTTCGACAATTACATTATTTTAATATAATTAACTCCTATCCGATCCAACCACATTTCACAAGCCACCGATCTGGGGAACATGACATGCTACTGTTAGGTAAGATCAGATAATTATTCATTATAAGATTTTTTTAATGAACAACACATAAGCACAAAAAAAGGAATCCTCACTTCTCCATGTCTGGTTCACATGCTACCGGTCCAGGGAACATAGCATGCTAATCCATAGTGGTTAGGTGATTGCTCTCAATGGGAACACACTTCGCACAAATTCAACATCTAAACATGGTGATCTTGGTGTATCATAGTAAATGCAGAAAATGACGAAGTTTTCTAGTGTACTAGGGATTTGAGCACTCAAAACTAATAGTTCTCACTAATTTCAGCCAAGCATGCATGGTGTAGATCACTAGTTTACAAGGCATCCAGGAATCAAGTTCACAAATTCACATCAAGCACGATGCCAAAGGTGAATTTCAGCTTGACAACAAGTAATAACTGGTTTAAGCAACCCAACTAGCAATTGAATTCAGCATGTATTTATGATGTTCAGAATGGGTCATGAAACAGCTCACCGGGCACTGTGAAGTAATACTCGCTTGATCACTCTCTAAGCTACAACTCTCTCCTTTTTCTTCCTCATACATGCTCCAACTTCGCTCTTCCTCATGTGTTCTCTTTGCTTCTCCTCTTCACCATGTCGTGAATCCACCAGGATCCCAGGGAATGTCATCTCGAACTCGGTCAACTCACCGTAAATGGTGCACAAGTGTAAACCTAAAAGAACACTCAATAACCAAGCCAGTACAAGTGACATAGAGAATGCCCTCTAAGTCATCGATAGAGTACCCTATCATATAAGTATATCTATTGAGCAAATCAGGAACATGTATCAACAACAAGTCACATGGTGCATAGGCAATATCAGCGATATGACATAACTTATCTAGAAAGCTGAGATAATACCTGAAATGGCCTCGGAGAAGTTTTATGACTACCTCAACTGAAGATACCATGGAAGGCATGGTAGTAGAAACTTCCACCAGCCTCGTATCGACAGGTGAAATAGTAGGGCTTTGCTCCTTGACATCTGAAGTGACCTCATCATAATCAACAATGAAGATTTCCATCTCAGGCTCAAGCATTGAAGAATCTATGTGGCTAACATCATTAAAGGTGAACTTTTCCATATCTGGCTCTAGCAGCACATGATCAATATCAACTAAAGGTATCTCATCAATATCAAAAGTAACTAACTGTAGCTCTGGTTCATCCATAGAAGAATCATCACAATGCAAAACTGAATCTAGAATGCTAGTATCCATATGATCTGAAGTGTGTGTGTCAACTAGGATGGTGTCATCATCATCAAAGATAATCCATGAAAGCTCAATCTTATCACACGGAGAAACTGGTTCCGGCTTTTGTGTAAGAGATTCTTGCTGAGATGAAGTGATTTGTTGCAAGCAAGCAACTGGGCCAGAAGTGGGCTTCTCATTGTACCACTGAAGTTTGTGGAAGGCTATGTTCTTAATCAGCAGAAAAGCATCATCAAGTGTCTTGTTTGTAATAGCTCCACCCGCTGCCATATCGACGAAAGATCGAGTATCCGAAATCAATCCTCTATAGAATAGCTGCAGCTCTAACCATCTCTCGAGCCCGTGGTTAGGACATCTCCTAAATAAGGCTTTGTACCTCTCCCAAGCATCATATAAGCTCTCGCCTTCACGCTGAACAAAGCTGAAGATCTCATCTCGAATTGCAGACTGCTTGTGTAGTGGGAAATATTTAGCCAAGAAAGCTCATGATATCTCATTCCAACTGAATGATCTTGATGGCAAGGATCGATACCAAGCACGAGCATTATCTCGGAGAGAGAATGTGAACAACATGCACTTGATAACATCTTGAGGAACTCCATGATACTTTACTGTATCTGAATACTCCATGACTCGGAGCAAGTGCTCATAAGGGTCTTTAGTAGGCAGTCCTCCAAACCGTTGTTGTTGAACCAAAGCAATAAGACTAGGTTTCAGCTCGAAGTTCTCTGCCTCAATAGTTGGCCAAACCGGTCTTGTGATATAGCACTGACTTTTGGGCATCCAAAGATCACGAAGCAATGCCATCTTAACCGAGTGTAACTATAGAACAACCTGCAATTAGTTCAGATTTCCTACGCACACTCATAAACAATAAACACTAGTTAGAAAGTTAATATCCTAATAAGCCGAAGCAACAAAAAGTAAGAAGGTAAAAGAAGCACCGAAATAAATTTCACTAGAAATTTAAACAAAAACTATACTAAGCCTAGTCTATAGCTTCACACAATTGTTCGACGCTAGTCCCCGGCAACGGCGCCAAAATGATCAATTGTATTATAGTGGGGTATTTATGCCCAAACTACAGATGTCGTGTTCTCCACAGGGACTAGGCGACGGCAACTATGCTCGGTTAAAGCTAGGTAGCACGATATTTGGTGACGAAAACAGAAACTAAAACCTAAACTAACAAGGTAGCTCCTGAAGATTATGGAGAAAGAAAGAAACCAACTAGCATAATGAGGTTCAGATATTACTCGCACGTAATAATAGAGAGTCATAAGCCACAATTCAGTTCCCGGATCAACAATTTAAAATCACAGATATAAAACTTTTAAAATCACAGATACAAAAGTAACACATGAACTAAAATTGCAAGCCACGGATCCAATACTCACAGATCAACAAAGTAATTACTAAACGAGCACAAGAATCTGACCGAACAAAATCACACACATCAATTCTTATGAAGTATACACACACACACGAACACTCAGACACACGAACACACACACACAAATACGACTATGGTATTACAGGGCACTGTTCTAATACTCTTCGATGAACAAAAATAGTTCTACGGTACTAAACAATCACAAGTCTGAAACTGAACATGTCATGTCATTATTATACAGTTATGAATCTGAACCAATAGCAGGTTTGAAGCACTAGTCAAATATGAATATTACATACGATCTCAAGTCTACATAAATTTAGAGAATGAGGGAGAGAGATGTGTGGTGCAGAGTTTCAGCAAGTGAGGTGCAGCAGGGGGCGCAGGAGAAGAAGGAGCAGCAACATGGGGTTGAGAGAAGGGCAGCAGGGAAGAGCAACAACAGAAGGGGCAAGGGGAGAAGAAGCAGCAGTAGAGATGGGGAAGAGGAGCAGCGACAGAAGGCAGAGTCGTGCGGGTTCCCAGACACCCGTCTGGTCAGGCGCACGAGGTGCAGCGGTGGAGTGATGGCGCTGTGGTGGAGATGGTGGCGCTGGTGGAGATGAGTGAATGGATGGCTGAGTGGCGCAGGTGGATGGAGGTGATGGTGGTGCTGGGTGGAGTGGTGGAGGTCGCGGAGGCGCACCACCATGCCAGCCTGGCCATGGCCGCGGCCGGAGGTGGAGAAGGAGGCGTGAGGGAGAGAGATGTGTGTCCAGGCTCGGAGGGGATCGAAGGAGATGGCTAGGGATTTGACCCCTCTCGATGAAATCTGCATTCCTCTTGTTTAGCCCTCCTTGTTTTCTTCTTTCTTCCCAAGTTGGTCCCCTTCTTCATCAGCTAACCCCCTGGAGGTTAATTGTTCTTCACACTCGAGTCCCTCCGCAAAATGCAGCAACCGCAACCTCTTAGACACTCTAATATAGAAGGATTTGGGCCTTTTCACCCTTTTCTGCAAAAGATGGAGTAGTGTTGTAAATGTGACATAATATGAGTATTTGAATATCTTTCGAGTTAATAATGTGATTATAATTTGATGCAAAAAAGCTAAAAAGATTATATGAGGAAATGTTCTATCACCAGCCTGCTACTGTGATGGGTACACTCCTCGTAAATTCTATACCAGCATCAGTTTTATTTGATACAAGAGCATCGCATTCGTTCATATTAGCTGAGTTTGCATTCATGCATGGCATTAAATAGGAAGAGATGAACAGTGCAATAGTGGTACACACCCCTGTGGGCCAATGTCAAACCTCTATGGTTAGTCACAACGTTCCCGTTGAAATCGAAGGACTGGAATTCCTTGTCTCTCCTATTGTACTGAAGTCCTGTAGCATTGATCTCATTCTAGGAATGGATTGGTAGAAAGCGCATACCGCTTCTATAGTTTGTGCCACTAAGACCGTCCATCTGCTACACCCTTCCGATGAAATAATAAGCTATAATGCCCACCTGGTTCGGAATGCTGAGGCAAGGCTTTATGCCTTGAATGCATTGAACTCTGCACCACTCGAGGGCATTGAAAACATTCCCATCGTTCGTGAATTCCAAGACGTTTTTCCTGAAGAACTTCCAGGGATTCCCCCTGCTAGAGCTGTCGAATTCATCATCGACTTGAAACCAGGCACCACTCCTATAGCCAAACGGCCCTACAAGATGCTGCTGCATGAACTCATCGAGCTTAAGGAGGAAATCGACAAATCTCTCCGCAAAGGTTTCATTCGCCCTAGTTGCTCTCCTTGGGGAGCACCTTCTCTCTTTGTTAAGAAGAAGGATGGGACAAACCGATTGGTCCAAGATTATCGTCCTATTAACCAAGCCACCATTCAGAACAAATATCCCCTCCCTTGGATCAATGATCTATATGATCAACTGGATGGTTCATCAGTGTTCTCCAAACTTGACTTGAGGTTGGGTTACCACCAGATCCGTGTTCGTGAAGAGGATATCCCAAAGACCGCCTTCATGACTCGATATGGATCATACGAGTATACCGTCATGTCATTCGGCTTAAGAATGCTCCAGCCACCTTCTCTCGTCTGATGAACTATATATTCATGGATTACCTCGACAAGTTCTTCATGGTTTATCTACATGATATCCTTGTATTTTCCAAGAACAAAGAAGAACATGCCGAACATCTTCGTCTTGTGCTGGAAAAGCTTCGAGAGCATCAACTCTACGCTACGTATTCGAAGTGTGAATTCTGGCTTCCCGAAGTAACCTATCTTGGGCATGTCATCTCCAAGGATGGTATTGCCGTCAACCCTGAACGAGTCCATGCTATTCTCGATTGGACTCCTCCGAAGAATGTCAAGCAAGTCAGAAGTTTTCTCGGTCTCGCCAGCTATTGCCGTCGATTCGTCGAGAACTTCTCCAAGATCGCCTGGCCTCTAACTAACCTGTTGCATAAGGGCGTCAAGTTTCTATGGACAGACAAGTGTCAGGAAAGTTTCCAGGCACTTAAAGACAAGTTGACTTCTGCCTGAGTGTTTGCTGCACCTGATACTAAGAAGGACTTCGTCATTTACTGTGACGCTTCCCATCAAGGATTAGGCTGTGTACTAATGCAAGAGCGCAAAGTGATTGCTTATGCCTCTCGTCAATTGCGCCCTCACGAACAAAACTAACCAGTTCACGATCTCGAGCTTGCTACTGTCAATTATGCACTAAAACAGTGGTGACATTACCTTCTCGGTAATCGTTGCGAGATCTTCACCAACCACCAAAGTCTGAAGTATCAGTTTACCCAGCCAGACCTAAACCTCCGTCAGTAGAGATGGATGGAGACTGTTGCAGACTTCGACTTGGGTATTTCCTATACCCTAGGAAAGGCTAATGTAATGGTTGATGCCTTGAGCTGCAAGTCTTACTACAACCACCTCCAGGTTCGAAAAGTCCAGCCCTCGCTTGTCGAGGAATTTAGAAAGGTGAACCTTCATATTGTCCTTCCTGGTGCACTCGCTCCCCCTCCCCCAGAGTTCCAAAAGATGAATCTTCGTGTTGTTCCGAAGGGTTCTCTAAATACCATGGTCGTCGAACCGGATCCTGTGGGCGATATCAAGACTATTCAACATTATGACTCTGAAGTCGAGAAGATTAAACACTATCTCATAGAAGGAAAGCCCTCATTCTTCACTATTGCCGATGATGGCGCCTTGTACTTCAAAGGCTGCCTAGTGGTGCCATGTGTGTGGAAAAACCTGGATCTGACTCCAAAGGTTATTAAAGAAGCACATGATACGCCTCTATCTATCTATCCTGGTAGTACAGATGTACCAAGACATCCGTCAGAGATTCTGGTGGTCTAATATGAAGCAAGACATTGCTTGTTATGTTGCTGAGTGTGACGTTTTCCGTCGTATCAAAGCAGAACATCAAAGGCCTGCTGGAACTCTGCAACCTATCTCTATTCCTGAATGGAAATGGGACCATGTTGAAATGGACTTCGTTACTGGATTTCCCAAATCGCAGAAAGGTAATGATGCTATTCTGGTCATCATTGACCGGCTTTCTAAGGTTGCACATTTTCTGGCAGTCAAAGAAACAATCACTGCTAGTCAGCTTGCAACTCTCTACATGTCCAGAATTGTTTCACTTCACGGTATTCCACTGGTTATTAGTTCAGACTATGGCAGCTTGTTCACTTCAAGATTCTGGGCAAGTTTCCAAGAAGCTATGGGGACTCATTTGTCGTTCAGTACTGCGTTTCATCTTCAGTCGCAAGGGCAAGTTGAACGTGTCAACCAAGTTCTCGAAGAAATGCTTC